>NC_136778.1:0-47500 GCF_947034865.1 Barbatula barbatula
TCTCTCTCTCTCTCTCTCTCTCCCTCCCTCCCTCCCTCCCTCCCTCCCTCCCTCCCTCCCTCCCTCCCTCCCTCTGCTGATCCACTGGATGTGTATTTGAACCCACAGTGTAAGGGATACTTCAAAGTAAAAGTATCCCCAACACTGTGGGATACGGTTAGGGAGACTTCAAAGATTATAAGAGCTCCTCTATAAAGGTCACCGGACTTTGAAAAGTCAAATACACGGTGGGACCACAAACATGTCATTCTGCTGCATATTTCATTAAAAGAAAGGTGTTATCAACCTGTTATCATACGTGTCGCATTGAGAAAAGCCAGCATCAATTCTGTTTCTAGAGAAGAGCAGGATCAGTCCTCTTCTTGTTGCAGACAGGCGCATTTGACTAAAACATTTGCATGAGGCCACAGGCTGCCAGCGCAAGGCAGATCGAGCTGGACTTTCACTTTAGCGTTTCACAACTATAGACAACTATACACAAAACGTGTGACTCTGTCTGTCTTAGGCTGTCTCAGTGTGCTATAGCAATTCATGTGTATGTCATCTTTTACAGTTTAAATTAAGTTTTTCATGAAGTCAAAGATTTCTTGTAAGACTTTTACTGGATTACCAATAGCTCTACTGCTGCACTTTTATTATCTAGATAGCTCTGCCAGGCACCTCAGTGTCTTTGTCAGCAATATCACTGCAGGCCGAGTTTAAATCTTCTTCCAATCTACTGAAATTGAAGTTTGCTTCATGCCAAGTTCAAGCAGCTTGCCTAATTTTTATCAAGTAAGAGTGAAAGTGGGTGAAACTCTCGGACATTTTTTACTATGAGAGAGATTACAGGTACAGCGTCAAATATCTGATGTCATCATGTAAGTTTTGCATTAAATACTAAGTATTGTAAATTTAGCATTAATGGGATAAGTCATCTGTTTGTTCTCTGGTTGATTATGGGTTTGCCTGAGCTGGGATGGTCAGATGGTCACTTTGCTCTTGGGAGGTGATGGAATTGCCTGTGCTGGAGCTGGGATGGTCAGTAAGTCCGCAGGCTCTTGCATGAGGATGGCACAGGATTTTCAGATGAAGCTGTCATAATCTCTAGTTAGGGTTGGGCATATGACGTTCATCTGGACCTGGCATAATCTCTCCCTGCCTCGGGATGGGTATCAATAATACAGAATAATTAGGGAAGCTGCTGTTCATAAGTTTCTTTTATTTAGCATATTCTGTAGTAAGTTCATAAGTGAATGTTTGGCTGTAAAGATGTGTCTTCAATCTAGATTTAAATTGGGCGAGTGTGTCTGATCCTGGAATAATGTCGGGAAGGCTATTCCAGAGTTTATGTGCTATTTATGAGAAAACTCTTAGCTGAGATGTGATTTCCAAATGACATGTTGCGGCTGTTAGCAATGCAAAAGGTTGTGGAAAGACAAAAAATTGGCATTGGATCAATGCGTCTGCCAAACCCATCCATTAAAGTTCAATCAAAACTCAGATTTTATGTTTATGTACAATTTTGGTCAATGAGTCTGGTGAGAAGGTCATGTTATTTTCAGATCACCAGCACATGGCATGTCTCTCTCTGTAAAGAGAAAACAGGGAAGAAAGCAGATCTCTTGTGCCCTGTGGACTTTTGATAGCTGGACGTGACTGAAGTTTTATTCTTGACTGCAGCCAAACGTGGCGTTGGGTCACACATATACAATTACACATAACAGAAGAGTCCAGGCTTCATTACGGCATGTATTGCTTCTTCCCTGTGGAACTCTCAGCAGATGTCAGATCAAGGACATTGTACAGAGTTAAAAACAGAAGAGACATTTTCTACATAGACTTTACTGAACTCATTACCATCTCATATAATGCAGCTTCTCCTGCATCAGATATTCAAGCATTTGTGTCACTTCTAATCGTTTGAAATTTTATATAACATAAAAAACTTTATCAACATGATATCAGTTGGGGTTTTTTATACTTTTTGTCGTGACAGTGAAGCAAAACTGTTCTTGTTTTCAGGGCAAAATGTTGTCAGTGTGCAACGTTATAATTGGCAATCAACAGCAACAGTTGGTTTGCACACATTTACATTTACTCATTTGGCAGACGCTTTTATCCAAAGTGACTTACAAGTAGTTTTTTTACAGTGGCACATTACTACAGAGCAATCAGGGGTAAGGTGTCATGATTCCGCTATCATCTCATGTTTATTCTTTGTCTTGCAGCGGAGTCATGGCATAGCCTTAGGTTTTGTGTGAGAAAGACATGGCTTTGTTTTGATTCTGACTGGCCATGTGCTTTCTCGGGTCTCGTCAGTGTTCCCGCCCTTTTGTCTCGTTGACCTTCCCTGAGTGTTTCAGTACCCGCACCTGACCCTTGTTAATTATCCTTTGTCTGTCTCCCTTTAAAACATCCTCGTGTTCATTGTCCTGTGCTCGTTCATTGTATTTTGTACTTTGTATGCGTTCCTTGTCTGAGACATTCTATTGATTATCCGTGCATCCTGTCTGTAGTTCTTGTTGCGTAGTGTTTTGGTGAGTGAGTGAGTTAGTCTAGTCTTGTCTTAGCATTTACTTTGTTCAGTCTAGTTAGTCCGTGTACTGTTGTCATTATTATTTATCTAGTCTTGTTTACTCCCTCGTGGGTTTTTGTTTTGTGTTTATTGTTAAATAAACGTTTGTTAAAACCCCTTCATCCCCTTGTCTGCCTGCTCTTGGGTTCTTCCATCACGTCCACCCTCCACGTTCATGACTGAATGAACGAGACCATATTGAACCCAGCAGGCAGATTGGAGGCAAGGCGAGCGACCCAGGCTCGTTGCCTCTTGTGTTTACGTCAGGGGCACTCTGACGTTTTAGAGTTTGCGGACCGTTTTTTGAGGTGGCAGGGGAGATGGTCCACAGTGAGCAGGAACAGATGGTCCTGTTCAATGGCGGCCTCAACCAACCTCTAGCGGGGTGGGAGATGCAAATGCTGAGACCGCTGGGCTTCACTGACCTGATCAGGTATGCCATGAATCGGCCGGAGCCCAGTGTCTCAGCTCAACCCAGTCTTTCCCCCCGCTGGCCGCCATCCCCGAGGGTCGTACCCTGCAAATCGGGGTTGTGGGCCTCTCCTCACCCTCTGCGACCTCCACCTCATCCACCGGACCACCTCCTACAGTCTCCCCACCGGCAGTCAGCCTTGGTGGCAAGAGGGGAAGGCGAGAATCCTGGGGGTCCTCGTCAGAGGCCTCCAACCCGGAGGCAGCCACGCCATTCACCTCCTTCCTCCAGCCGACCACCAGACGGGTGGCTCGGCTGAAGAAGAAGAGGCAACGGAGGGGGACAGGGGGTGAGCAAATTAACAGCAATCTCATTTTTGGGTAAACTAACACATTAAGGAATATAAAATACAATGAAAAAGACAATATCCATTTTAATTAACAGGAAATGGCACAAACACTGGATGCAATATTTGTGTGCATTTTTTTGGTTTTATATATGACCTATAAGTAACAGCAACATAAACAGTGAGGAACAAAATGCAATAAAAAAATAAATACAAAAGCAGAAATGATGATATGGTAAAAAACTGGCCCGCATCCCTTTTGGAATCTGGACGTAAATTAAAAGTAGTTGGAGACTTCTGCTGTCGACCCTATGTAGAGATATGAAATTGTTTATATACATACTCAAAACCATGCAGTTCAAACACCATTAAACATCATCTGCAATGCTAGAATATTTTGTTTGCATGAGCAGTTGATGGATGTCTGATCTCATTTGAATAGATTCAAATCAGAGGACAGAACTGTAGCAGAATGATTCAAAGTGGATTTACATGTTACACAAAATAGACTGTTTGCTGGTACAATGAGATCTCAAATAAGCAACCTGTTAGGAGTTGCTACTGTAAGTAACTGACAAAAGTCACAGGCAAAATACTGTAGCTGAGGAATGCTGTGTAATTTGAAGCATTCCTCCGCTACCGTATTTTGGCTGTGACTTTTGTCAGTTACTTACAGTAGCAACTCAGAATCAGAATCTCATGTCTTGTGTGGAAAGAGGCACCTGTTCCCCTCTTGATTTGGTCCCTTATTTAATGCCCTTGTGTCTTCTGTCTTGTGCTGGTACAATGTGGTTGTGTGGTGAGTTCATGTGTTTGTCAGTTTAGATTAGATTAGATTCATCTTTACTGTCATTACACATATACAAGTACAGTGTAACAAAATGTAGTTTAGATCTAACCAGAAGTGCAATTAGCAAGTGCAGGATATACAGTTAGAATAAATACAGAATACAATATTGAGAATTTTTTTTACAGTGGGCATGGACTATGAAAATATTTTACAGTAGGTATGTTCAATGAAAATATGACAGTAGGTATGTACTATGAACAATATATACAGATGACTATATACTATGAACATTAACACTATGAACATTAATGTACAGGTGGCTATGAACAGATAATAATTTAGACTAAACAATAGTGCAAGTGACTTAAGTGTGCGTAGATTATTGACATTAGCTATTAAAGTTGCAGTGCAATAGATGAGTTAATGCAGTTGTTGAAGTTACAGTGCAGTGGATGAGTTAATGCAGTTATTAAAGTTACAGTGCAGTGGATGAGTTAATGCAGTTATTAAAGTTACTGTGCAGTATACAAGTTAATAATAGGTTGCAGTCCAGTAGATGAGTTAATGCAGTTATTAAAGTTACGGTGCAGTATACGAGTTAATAATAGGTTGCAGTCCAGTAGATGAGTTAATGCAGTTAATAAAGGTTACAGTGCAGTGGAAGAGTTAATGCGGTTATTAAAGTTACGGTGCAGTATACGAGTTAATAATAGGTTGCAGTCCAGTAGATGAGTTAATGCAGTTAATAGAGTTGCAGTGCAGTAGATGAGTTAATGCAATTATTGAAGTTACAGTGCAATAGATGAGTAGATGCAGTTAATAGAGTTACAGTGCAGTAGATGAGTTAATGCAGTTATTGAAGTTACAGTGCAATAGATGAGTAGATGCAGTTAATAGAGTTACAGTGCAATAGATGAGTAGATGCAGTTAATAGAGTTACAGTGCAATAGATGAGTAGATGCAGTTAATAGAGTTACAGTGCAATAGATGAGTAGATGCAGTTAATAGAGTTACAGTGCAATAGATGAGTCGATGCAGTTAATAGAGTTACAGTGCAATAGATGAGTAGATGCAGTTAATAGAGTTACAGTGCAATAGATGAGTAGATGCAGTTAATAGAGTTACAGTGCAGTAGATGAGTTAATGCAGTTAATAGAGTTGCAGTGCAGTAGATTAGTTAATGCAGTTATTGACGTTACAGTGCAATAGATGAGTAGATGCAGTTATTAAAGTTACAGTGCAGTAGATGAGTTAATGCAGTTATGAAAGTGGTCCATTAGTGCAAGTGAGCATTCAGTTAAATATTTCACATGTGCAAGTGAGCAGTATAGAGTGCAAATGATGCTGCGTGTGTGTAAACAGTCCAGTAGAGCAGATAACATGAAGTACTGGTGTGTACAGTTCAGTCATGCATGCAGCCCTGTAGTGCAATGTAAACAATGTTATAGCAGCTTGAGCTTGGAGTTAAAGGTAAGAGAGGTAGTGGAATCAGTGGGGGACAGAGTTCAATAATGAAACAGCTCTGGGAAAAAAGCTGTTTCTTAGTCTGCTGGTTCTTGTCCGGAGGCACCGGAAGCGCCTACCGGAAGCCAGGAGAGTAAACAGTCTATGAGCGGGGTGAGAGGAGTCCTTGAGAATGCTGCAAGCTCGACGCAGACAGCGTTTCTTCTGGATGTCCTCAATGGCAGAAAGTGTAGTCCCTGTGATGCGCTGGGCTGTTTTCATCAGCCGCTGCAGTGCCTTGCGCTCAGCAACAGAACAGTTCCCGTACCAGACTGTGACACAGTTGGTCAGGTGCTCTCTATCGTGCAGCGATAGAAGTTCACCAGGATAGTTGAAGACAGTTTGTTCTTCTTCAGTGTCCTCAGAAAGAAGAGACGCTGGTGAGCCTTCTTGACCAGGCATGAGGTGTTGGTGGTCCAGGACAGGTCCTCCGAAATATGAGTCCCCAGGAACTTAAAACTGGAAACACGTTCAACAGCCATCCCATTAATGTGGATGGGGTTGTGTGTGCCTCCTTTCGCCTTCCTGAAGTCCACGATGATCTCCTTTGCCTTGGAGGTGTTAAGGAGCAGGTTGTTGTCTGAGCACCATGTGGCCAGGTGCCGGACCTCCTCCCTGTATGCAGTCTCATCGTTGTTGCTGATGAGACCAATCACTGTTGTATCGTCTGCAAACTTAATGAAGGAGTTAGATCCGTTCACGGGCCTGCAGTCGAGGGTGAAAAGGGAGTAGAGAAAGGGGCTCAGTACGCAGCCCTGTGGTACACCAGTGTTGAGGGTGGTGGTGGTGGAGCAGATGTGGCATAACCTAAAAAGTTGAGGCCTGTTCGTCAGGAAGTCCATAATCCAGTTGCAGGTAGAGTTGTTAATGCCTAGGTTTCCAAGTTTGACAATTAGCTTGGAAGGGATGACGGTATTTAAAGCAGAGCTGAAGTCTACAAACAACATGCGTGCATAAGTGTCCTTATTGTCCAGATATGTGAGCACGGAGTGCAGCACCATGGACACTGCATCATCTGTGCTCCTATTGTGTTTGTCAGTTTAGTCATATCAAAAGTTAATTTACGTTTTGTTTGTGTAGCTAGTCTCACCCTGTCTTGTTGTGTTATGTTACCCCCTTGTGGGTGTTAGTTTTATCATTTATTATTAAAAATCTGTTAACCCCTTACCCGCTGTCTGCACCTGGGTCCTCTGTCCGTGTCTCACCCCTGTGATCATGACAAAGTGTGTGATAATTTTATACGTTATATACATACAACATGTAAAAATACATACAAACATACAACATGTACAAATAAATAACTTGAATCATTTAATTATTAACTTACAAAAATGACTTGACATAACAAAAGCAGTTTCCTGCAATGCCTTTTGCAATGTAATTATTAGATGTGATGGATGAGAAGAATGTTCGGAGTTGAAATTGGTTAGGAAGATGTTGTGAGTTGTAATGAAGAGTTTGTGCTGTCCCCTCCCTTTTCTTTGGATCCTCCTGTTTTTTTTCCGCTCCATTTTTGCTTGTTTAAGTATGTCAGAGATGTAGGTCGCACATCTTTTTTCTTCTGTGCAGTCAATTCAGTATGATAGGAGTATCAAATTTAAAGATCGAGCAGGTGCTTTGGGGCTTGTCTCTGAACCAGGGGCCCGTCATACTTAAAATACTGGCTCCCCTGCGTCATTGTTCCTCGAGAGAGAAGAAGAGAAAGAAACGCGTGAAACCGAGCAAAGAATAACCTAAAACAATTATTAACATATAGTAAACAGACAGAAAAAAGAGAATGTCAATTCAATTTTATTTATTTAGCGCTTTTCACAATGTGCACTGTTCCACAGCAGCTTTACAGGAGAGAATAAGAAAAAAAAAGAAAAACACAAAAAAGGGTAAAACTCAGTACATGGTGTTCAATTATTCTAAATATCTAACATCCGCAGTCTCCCGGTGGTTTATTTAGCATATTTAGCATGAAGTGAATGTTTGGCTGTAAAGATGTGTCTTTAATCTAGATTTAAATTGGGCGAGTGTGTCTGATCCTAGAATAATATCAGGAAGGTTATTCCAGAGTTTAGGTGCTACGTATGAGAAAGCTCGACCCCCTTTGGTGGATTTAGTTATTCTAGGTATTATCAGAAGTCCTGAGTTTTGAGATCTTAGAGAGCGTGATGGGTTGTAGTATGATAGAAGCTCTGTTAGGTAGGTAGGGGCCAAACCCTTTAAGGCTTTATAAGTGATTAAAAGAACTTTATAGTCAATACGATACTTAATGTGAAGCCAGTGAAGGGTTGATAACATTGGGGTTATGTGATGGTATTTTCTGGACCTGGTTAGAACTCTGGCAGCTGCGTTCTGAACTAACTGTAGTTTGTTTATTGATGATGCAGGACAAACACTAAGTAGCGTATTACAGTAGTCAAGTCTTGAGGTCATAATGAGCTGGAAACTGTGATAATGTGAATTGTTTGTAAGTTCTGTACTATATTGACTGAAGGAGATAGGTGATGACATACATTAAAGGGGAACTCCGCAAATAAACTTGAATGAATGACTCACCCTTAAGCCATTTGACACAAATGAAAATAGTTTTGTTAAGGTCCGGAAGCTTTCTCCCCTTTAGATGCATACGATCACGTGACACATGCGTGTGGTGCAGACGTAGAACACTGGCTCCAGCGCCTGCTCAACACACATGCATTGTGAACGCTGGCTCTTGTGTAAGCATCACAGGCATGCGTCGCCCCATCGGCTTGACGCGCATTGTAGACTGACACGGAATTTGGAAAATAGTCGTTATTTGTGCATAGAAATCCTTGTCGCTTTATATCGTTATGGCTGATCCCCTGGAGTGACATGGACACTTTCAACAATGTCTTTACACACTTTCTGTATTTTTAAATTCATTCGTGTTGCAGACTATGGGGGGAGTCAGGAAACTCAACAAAACCGTCTTAATTTGTGTTCTGAAGATTAACTGAGGTCCTAGAGTTGTGGAACGACTTGAGGGCAATTCATGACCGAATTGTTTTTATCCCCCTTTAAACTCCATCAGATGCTTGTCTGAATCCTGCTGTTGTTCTGAGTGTGTGTTGAGGAGAGATCCATTCATCCACCGACATAATGTTTTGATCCAATCACCTGAGCCAAAAGTACCTTGTGACCAAATCACTGGACTCACAGCCAAATTATGTCATGACAACGCTGATGTGATGTCACAGCCAGCAGCCAAAAACTCACTGACTTACATCTACTATAAAATAGTACTACTCCTTGACAAACGTATGAAGACTTTATTTTATAAGACAATAAGACATTTGGTTTTGTAATGACATTTTTCAGTGAGCTCTTTACATAAGCAGACACACTTTCTTCCTGCAAAAAGACATCTCTTTTGAATTATTTCTGACACACACACACACATTGCATGTTAGAGTGCAGCTTTACACACAGTGGGGTCTTTTTAAATACACACTTCAAAGTAGAACCTTTATACTGAGACTGACCTTTGACTCGATACCCCATACTGCAAATACAGACCGCTCGATTGACAGATTTAGAAACCTTTGCTTTAAACATCCACACCTATGCCTAAATTGAACATGGAAGTTCATGCTGATGAATAAACAGAAAAAATAGGGTTGTTGTTGTTTGTTTGTTTCAATTATTTTTAATGGAATGTATCTTCAGCCTTGTAACATAACTTTATGTTATGTTTTGCTTGTTAGCGTAAGGTGAAATGAGGATGAGATTTGTGTTCTGTAGAAGATCATTCACACATCTTTTATAGAACAGAGATGTTTATTTAAACACTTGTCTCACACAGTTGCCATTAAAAAGCACACAGAGACTCAAATACAAGTCTGCACTTCTTTAAAGACACATTTAGTTAGCTGTCTTACACCAGAACCAGTATTTGCTGTAGATAAAATACTGTGAAATCAATATAGAAAAATAAAGGCAAAAATAGTTCAGAAATGGCGCTGATATCATTTGCGCAGTGATGATCATAAGATGAAGGTCCCGCGGCCGCCCATGTTTCCTGTAGCTCAGTGTTAAGAGCAGTGTGTTAACAACGCAAGGTTGTGTGTTGGATCGCAGGGGATTGCAGATACCTGTGTATAAATGTATAGGATAATGCAATGTAAGTCGCTTTGGATAAAAGCGTCTGCCAAATCCCTAAATGTAAATGTAAATCAGAACTAAAATGACAGAAACTATTTTTGGGAAAGAAATGTAATTTGTATTTTTTATTTTGGATCACGTCCCATTTGTGTAGAGGGAGAATGCGGTTTATGATCTATACTGCAACCAAGACCTTCATTCTTTCTCTCTCCCTCTCTCGTTCCCTCCATTCACACTTTTGTGAAAGTGAAGTTATAGTTAGCAGCTCCTAACATTACAAAACTACTTGCAAGAACACCTTTCAAGCATTTGAAAGGATTACAATGTAATGTGACTTGTGTTTATTTCCTGAGACAATATAAGTGTTGTCTTCATGAGGAATGTGTCAAAGTCTGATGGTCACATTCTGTTTTTTCTTGAATTCATTAAATAGATTTCTTGAATAAAAATTTAAATTTGTTATTTATCATTTTGCATGACCGTTTTTCACACTCACAATCACAATTAATGACGTCTTTATGTAAACAGCTGGGTTCTGTTCTTGTTGACCTCAAGTGTAGTTCACACTGCTCCACATTCTGTTTAATATCATACTTTTTTATTCTTATTTTCTCATAATAATATCATTGTGTCTGTGATTGCAGGTGACCGATGTGTTGGAGATTTCATCCATCAAGGATACAAGAAATGGGAGACATGCAAAAACGCCAAAGGTAACAAAATAATGTGTTCTGTACATGTCAAAGCTCTTACTTTAGTTTGTGTTAACTCTCTGAATGGCTCAAAGATGTAAAAATGAACAGACTTTATTGTCTATTATAAACAGTGTATGAATGTAAATATGTCCAGATGACAAAAAGCAAAGCTTTTCCTCCTCGCCGGATATTCCATGAAGATTTCACTTATCAAAACAATTTAAGAACGTATTACTGGAGTTCATGTAGTTTGAGGATGAACGAGAAAACACAAGCCTTGTCATTGCAGTCTAAAGGGGTTTGAAACGTTTTCCAGACTGTGTGAGAATATAGCTGAGCGTTATATAGATTCTTCACTTTATACCTGTGAGGTGATATCACACATATTGTAATGTTTCATTTTCATCAGATGGGTTTCATTACATGACTTTATTGTTACATTGTCTCTGGTTTAAAGGAATACTCTCTATTACAATGATTGTGTGTGTCTGTTGTGTAAACTTGTAAGGAACTGTCATGAACTGTGTAGGAGAACGTGGTGGAAGAACCCAATAGCAGGCAGCGGGGATGAAGGGGTTAAGATTTTAATAGACAATAAACACAAAACAAAAACCCACGAGGGAGTAAAACAAGACTAGATAAATAATAATGACAACAGGACACGGACTAACTAGACTGAACAAAATAAATACTTAGACTAGACTAGACTAGACTAGACTAACTCACCTAACAACAGTGTAACAATAATTCTAGACATGCCATACGAGATCCAAGAAAAGCCATGTATTTCTCACACAAAACCTAAGGCTATGCCATGACTCCGCTGCAAGACCAAGAATAAACATGACATGATATCGGAATCATGACAGGAACTCTCCCAGGGTGTGCGGGTGTGCGTGTGATACTCATGTAATGAGAATCTCAAAGCTGTGTTTGTTTTTCAAAACTCTGTGAGGTAAGAACGGGTTTATGACAAACGTCCAGCATGGTTTAATCTTTCGCTGCCAGTAGAAAGAAACCGTTTCCTTTACAGTTACATTTAGTCATTTAGCAGATGCTTTTATCCAAAGCGACTTACAAAGAATTCAGGGAGCAATAAGTGATATGCCATACAATTAATTTAGTGAATTAAATAGCACCTAATCTGTTTCAGAGAGTTCTCACAGTCACATGATATGCTGTGACACTAGAGACGACCCTGCACTTCTCTCCATACAATAGAGCTTTGTTTAAGGTTGTTCATTAAAATGACTAGAGCTCTCTTTGAATGGGTTACTAGAAACCACAGAAGATGAGATTCCACTAAAAGAGATTGTCTGAGTCATTTCAGCTGCTTTTCAGGTCTGTCTCAGCGGTTAGGGCTCTTTCTGTTGTTCAAACTGGTCACTCAGTTGAGGGATGTGATGGGTTAGGATTAGAATTAGCAATAGGGTGTTTTTATGTGCTTTTAGATTTAAGCTATTTATGATTGTTATGTCAGTACAGACACTTATTTTTGTCTCCTCTCTCTCTGTGAACATTGCCCTGTAAAGCTGCTTTGCAACAATGCATATGTCTCAAGAGTGCTAAAGAAATGAATTTGAAAAGAGTCAATCTTGCCATATATTCTTGATATTTGAAAAGCGGCAAATATTGTGATGCTTAACTTTAAGGAACAACTTTAAAGAACCATGCTAGCTAAGCCTGTCAGATCTATGGCTCTTTTCTTTCTAAAAGAAAACCGAACGGATGCCATGCTGTTTCAGACAGTTGCCTGGATGGGAACACAGAGTTCTTCCAATCTTCACATTCAGTAAGACTTGCCTCAGTGGGTTTTGTGTTCCTCTCTCGGGTCGTGTTGTTGTTGGGACAGAGCTTCATTGTTAATGCCTGATTAACTCCACAGATTTAGATTCCTGCTCTACAAACCTAATGCAGATACAAACAATGGCTCTTATACAAATATAAATACTTTCTTATGCAATTCATAATAATACAGTGTGTCTTTATATACAGTACATATTAAATGCTCCTGTGTCAAAACTATATTTCCGTCATCTACATTTATTTTTTTCCACAGTTCTTCCACAATTTAATTAATTTGCATTAATTAAAAGATTGTTGTAAATGGTTTTCCTTACACACTTCCACATACAATATGAACTTAACAGCAATCCCTAAACATTCATTCAGACTCATCAAGTGAGTTCATGGAGTCATGATGTTTATTTTACTTCTTTCAGCTGCCGTGAATATTTAGTGACAGAAACCTGATGTCTTAATGAATATGGACATAAGTTGCCTGGTGTGACGTGTTTGAAGCAGGAAGAGTCATTTTAATTGTGAAGCTGATGGTTGGGTTACCTATAAAGTCATGTTTAATTCCTTTCTATGTTCTACATAATTGTTCTCAATAAGCCCTGAAACATTCAATAACCTTGTTAACCAACATCAGTGTATCGATGTTAATCTTCTAATTTATGCGCAACAATTCCATTAACATTTGTACAATTTGTTTTGTTTAGTGTGTAATTATGTATTGAAAACGATAATGTGTATATATTTTTAAAAATGTGTATAATCATTTCCAGTAATATCTCATTGATCATAAAAGTTGTGTTGTAACTTGTCTTTTTATACTTCGTAAAGTTTTTTGATGTTTTTAACCCATAATCTTTTTCTTTGCACATTTTAATGTGGTCTTGGACCTTTTACTTTATATCTGGATGGACAAAAATGGTCCTTAAATATGAAAATCTCAAAAACCTTGAGCCCATGAATGAAGTGATATGTAATTTGGATGCAGAGAGTGTGGTGGAAGATTGATCACTGGGAAACTGCACACAAATGCTCATTGTGTCTTTTTGTTGTGTTAATCAAGCCGGAAGAACCAGACAAATAAATCCTAAACTGGGTGAAAACAAACAAACGCTCAAAGCGAAGGAACAATGTTTTTGGTTTAAAAGCAGTATTATTTATTTCTAACTTTGTTTCACTTGTTAGTTTGTGATGTAAACATTATTGTAAAATGCCTTATAACCCAAAGGCTGCGTGCTGTGTTCACACTTTAATCTTATTAGGTTCACCTGCTTCTCGCTGCATTGTGATTCTGTAAACATGTATTAAAAGAATGACTATATCTGTCAGGACTCTGTCCTTCCTGTTTCGAGTTTTCTAGCTCACTGGTCAGAGTCATGACATTGCCACGTCTTTCGGGTTTTGTTGGCCGCCGTTTTGATGGCCGCCGTTCCTGTACACTTGTTCCTGTTTCAATTTGTGAAATTATTATTTCAATTCTAAGATCTTTGTTTTGTTTTGTCCCCCACGTGGGAGGTGTTTGTTTGTTTGTTTGCGTGCTTGTTTACCCGATTGTGTTTTTTTCATTTAAATGAAGTTCCGTGGTTAACCCTTCGTCTGCCTGCATCTGGGTTCTGTCCAAACCCATTTCATGACAGAATCAATGTATTTTGTAGTACGATTTCAAAGAGCACTACTATAAAAGACACATTTCCAATCCTGATGATGATGCATTTCTTTGTGTCTCTCAGGAAGCCAAGCTTCGAGAACTTTTAGATGTGGGGAGCCTGGATGGCAAATTAGAGAACAGAATGCTGACAGTGGTTTTTGGCACTGACATTGTTAACATCACCTACCTGAACTTTATGGCCTTTAGTGAAGAAGTAGCAGAGGTAAATACACATCCATTCTCAATCCATACAAGTGTGTAACCTAATAAACACACATACAGTACATGTGCTGTCCTTAAAGTGATGCCGTGACATCATACTCCACCATTCTGAAGTACAGCCATGTCTTGTTCACATTACACATACACTTGCTGTTTTATTTTTCAGCTGTTTATAGCTTCCAAATGATTTCCTGGTAACTTCAAACTGGGGACTGAAATCTCAATGAATCTGTGAATGCATAAATATATTAGATATTCATAGATGTGAATGTCTATGTCTTATGTCACTTAAATCCGAACAAATGCTCCATGTGAGATGTTGTTTTCTCCATATATGTTTGATATAGGTTTTGCTTTGTGTTTGTAGGAGTGGACTGAGAAGCTTTTTAGTTTAGCTTCAAACCTGCTCGCTCAGAACATGTCCAGAGAATCCTGTCTGGAGAAAGTGTAAGTTCCTCCGCAATGAGCATCTGTTCGGTGTTCAGTTCCACTAAGTCTGTGATGTTTCTGTCTTCACAGTCATTACAGACGTTATTTACAAATATTAAATCTAGGCTAGCACAAGTATTCTGTTTAGTAAATTTTGCATGAGAATTGACACTCTTAAACCCTGAGAAAAATCACCCAGCAACAATCCAAAGGACTTCATGTCATTCATCTGTACAGTATCTCTCTGAATCTTTAACATACAAACGTGTGGCTTCTTACGTCATTTGAACACTTCATAGGTACACGAGATTGACGCTGCAGCTCACGCCCGAAGGCGGCGTTCCTGTTAGAAGGTTTGTACAGACCATCTGTTAAAATCATTCAATCTGTTGACTGTATGAAATGTGTTGTCACTTCTACCTGTGCACTTGTGTGTATGTGTTTTGTTCCTTTTAGTATTTTCCGCACGTTCTGTGCAGACAGAAAGCGAGTTGAAGGTGCTCTAGAAATCTGCAGCCTGCCGACAGAAAGAGTAAGAAACGCTTTTGTGGTTTTATTACTATAGATTCTCATTAAACATGAAATGTGTTCTCCATTCATTTACTTACAGGTATTGTTATATTTCACTATATAACATTGAAAATATTCACTTTTCCGCGGTCGGGCCAAACCCTTCCATGTCTCGATGATCAGACCCAGTCGTTTAATATAACCATAAGACCCTACACTTTTAAGCTAAAGCACTTCTGTCTTGAGTCCAGGCCCTTGACCTGTTTGTTGGTTTCGACATTGTGTGTATTGAGTTAGGGTTACGGTTAGGGTTTAGGGTTAGAGTTGAATGTTGACTGTAATTGTACAAACAAAATCACTGTAAACTCAGAATCACACCCAGTGTAGGTTTTATTTCAATTCCTACATTGCAAATAATACGACATGATATCAGTTTTCGGTTCATTACACTGCTGTTCTTCCCTACAGAATGACTCGGTTTCTCAAGATACGTTTACACCTGACATATTTCGACGTCTTCTCAACAGTATATGTCCACGGAACGACATTGACACAATCTTCTCAGAAATGTAAGTTTATTGATAAACATTTAAACATGCTAACGTCTCACTGTGAGTGTAGCGTGTTTAGCTTGAATTTGTAGACATTACGTTTAAAAGAAGACAGAATCTTTCAACCATTTCATTGCATCAAATGTAACATGGAAGTGTGACAAATATTGTTGAATTTCTTTTAGTTTTTTCTGTTATCTCACCCTCCCCTTCCAACCCCAATGTATTTAAGTATACAAGGACTGTTCACAAAGTCAAGATCGAAACCAATAATAAATCATGTGCCATACAGTACGCATCAAATTATAAGTAGGGACAGAAAGGCCTGATCTAAACTTCTGGTGTGTATTTGTCTCTGTATGTTAATGTTCTTGTTAATGTTGTAAACACGCAGCGGTGCCAAAAGCCGTCCGTATCTCACAGTTGAGCAGATGAGAGATTTCCTCAACAACAAACAGAGGGACCCTCGACTCAATGAGATCCTGTATCCGCCCCTCAAAGCCGAGCAAGTGCAGGCATTGGTGGAGAAATATGAGCCTGACAGCATGCTTTCACAAAGAGGTCTGTGTGTTCACCTGACGTCCTAAACCTCTTCATCTAGAATCTGACTGAACAAGCAGAGTAATAAGGTTTATAAAGGCTCATGTGATGTTAAACAGGACAGAAAATGGAAAAATGAAACACCTTCAGTGTAGAGAATATGAGCCTTTCAAGAGTGAACCACCTAAAATAAATGAAATGCTCCTGTGAAGGTTTGTAAAGTGTGATATAGTGATGCATGCATGCAAATGTGCCGTATGATGGGAGGGGAAGCCGTCACGGCTGTTGCCATAGAGACAGAATTCAGCGTTGTGCTTCAGTGGGGTGCTTGAATGGAATGCTGCCTGCCTGACACACGCACAACACACAGACTCACACTCTCATATCAACTCATTCACTGATCTGCCGAATCTGCAATGAAAATGCATTTTTTTTTCTAAAAACACTAAACAGGTAAGAACTGAAGAACTCTGAACAGTCACCATTTTTAATGAAAGTTAACTTGAGTAAAAAAGGAGGTCTCATCTACAGTATTTAATGAAATCTTCCTTTATGGGTTTAAAGAGGTGAGATGAGAGGCAGCGTTGAGGTGTGCGAGAGGAATGTGCAGTAAATGAGTTGTAGGAGTCTACAGAGGGCACGACAGCTTTAATTAGTGTCTGGTGGTCAGACAGCCTGCAGGGATCTCCATAACATGAAACTCTCTCTCTGACAATCTCCTGTCATCAGTTTCTCTTTGCGTGAGCTGATTTGTGGATGTCTGTGGTGGCGGTTTGGTTGGCTAGTGTGAACGATTACTGTAGTTAAAATCCACATGTACTGTATTTACGTAGAGAACACCACACACGCTTCAGGTGTTTTCTGACTTCAGTGGTCACACATCAGTGAAACAAACGTTTCTGTTTTCATGCAGTAGTCAGTAACACAGAGCGATTTGTGTTGACACAGGGCAGATCTCTGTTGAGGGATTCGCCAGATATCTGAGCGGAGAGGAGAACAGCATTATACCATCAGAGAAACTGGACCAGAGTGAAGACATGACCCTCCCGCTCTCGCATTACTTCATCAACTCCTCGCACAACACCTACCTCACAGGTCAGCCAATTAGCTGCCTCAAACCACACCTACCTGCGTCACATGCGCGTTCTGACGTCAGCAGTATGTTAAAGGTGTCGTTCTTTGGCTGTTTTCGAAGCTTTGGTGATGATCTTTGGGTGTTTAACAATGGTTGTTCATGTTTTTAGTTTCCAAAAACATTTCATATTTCACATATTTTAAGTCTATTGTTCACCGCTGTCTCTCTTCTCACAATACGATTGTATTTTGTCCGATTTCTATAAAATCCCTCCTTCCGAAACGCTCTGAAGCTGACCCAGTCTGTCATGATTGGTGCCCCGCTTACAGCGTGTGTCTGGAGATTATGAGGATAAATCAGTAGCAAAACATCAGAGCTGTAGATTTTAATTTGTGAACTTGTAAGAATTTGTACCTGTACACTAACATTCTCACACTAACACACTCACAGCCACAATGTGAAAACTAAAACTAAAACAAAAAAGTGTAGTTGAAAGTTGAGATTTGCATTCGTGAACAAACGCTCACAAATCTGTCTTCTGAATTTGAAGTTGTAGAAAAATTGTCACAAATGTGTAAACTGGCATTTACAAAATACATTGGCAGATACAAATGCATAGCACATATTTACACGTTTTCCGGGATTCGAATTTGAATTGCAAACCCAAATAGACATCTGCAACCTCTCGAACCTGTCACTGCAGTCAAATCTTCCCGCCTTGACTTTTGATACTACTATCGCGATAAACCCGATGTAAAACTAACCTGTGCCCTTGAAAGGTCAGAGGTGAGAGAAAGTGCATCATTTGATGACGTCATGCGGCTGAGCCACACCGCCCCCTAACGGCAGGAATGGCCTCAGACTGGCGAACGGATAATAAAATGGAGACATTTGCAAGCAGGACTTCAGAGAAGTGTTTTAGAGATGCACACACACAATATCAGTGTATTACACAGAACACCTTTCACAGCCGATGTTAAAGTCATGGAAGCTGTTATTTGACTGTTGGTGATCTGAATGTGTGGAGCTGAATTCTTATTACCAGCTGTAGGACTGTGATGAAACTGAAAGTAGTTTAGCGTGTAGCTCAGTCAAATGTTTACAATCTCTGAGAACCAAACACTACTCCAGCGGCTCCTCCTCTTCTCTAAGGAAGGTCTCACCCCATTTGGCGTATTAATTTGGACAGAGGTTATTTAAAGCACTCGGAATAGTGACATCATGTACCCGGGAAGAAAAGGGCTGTAGTCCCATTCCAACTCGCTATGTAGTCCTTGAAAAGCGAATTCTGTTAAAGACAATATCTCGCTTGGCACTGAACTTTTAGCTTTATCATTTTGTAGATATTGTTTACGCTCTAATAGCAACATTACACAATAACTTAAGGTTGAAAAGTGGTATCACAGGGAACGACACCTATAACGTTGTGCGTGTGATTTACACAGCGGGTCAGTTGGCTGGAAACTCATCGGTGGAGATGTACCGTCAGGTCCTGTTGTCTGGCTGTCGATGTATTGAGCTGGACTGTTGGAAGGGCCGGACGGCTGATGAAGAACCCATCATCACACATGGCTTTACCATGACATCTGAGATCTCCTTCAAGGTGCTGCAGGATGAATTTCATTTAATCTCTGGTCTCTTCTTTCATTGATAAATGTTTCTTTCAAGGTCTAATTTCTGATTTATGTCAAACAATACATCATCCAGTGTCTGTCAATCTCAAACCACTTCCATATTTCTATCTATGTTATATACATTACGTTGTAATAATTGTTATATTTTACAAAAATATTTAATTTACTAAAGATGTTTTATGATAATCTACTGTATGAACAAGTGAGTGTTGTTTCTATAGACTCAAATGTGTCTCATGTTTTCAGGATGTGATAGAAGCCATCGCGGAGAGCGCCTTTAAAACCTCACAGTTTCCCATAATTCTGTCTTTTGAGAATCATGTGGATTCGTAAGCTTTGATTCTTCTTTTTACACTTTTTTCTCAGACACACGTAAGCTTTTTTTTATCCAACAGTCCGATTAAAACCCTCTAGACACTTCTTTTCAGTAGTAATGTAAATCTCATAATTGCCGTGTTTTTACATTATTTTATTACAGTTTTTTTATGTCTGTACTGTTGTGTGCTACATGTTTTTTTATGAAGTTGCTCTGCAACATTGCAAAATTGTAAAAAATAAAAAAGCAATGTTTGTCCTTCGAAATACCTTCAATATTCTGTTTATAACATTCAAAAAATAGTTTAATACTGTATATAATTATGAACAACAGTATGAGTAAGTGTGTGTGTGTGTGTGTGTGTGTGTGTGTGTGTATAACTGTATCTCTCTGTGACTCACAGTCTCAAACAGCAGGCAAAAATGGCTGAGTATTGCAGATCAATATTTGGCGATGCTCTGCTCACAGAAGTGCTGGAGAAATATCCTGTGAGTGTACACAACACACTCTCATGCACACGCACACACAGAAGCTGCCGCTCTTACATGTGTCATATTTATGTACTGTGTGTGTTGTTGAAGGTGTTTATGGTGGATATGTGTGTTTGTTTGTGTTCAGCTGGAGGCCGGCGTTCCTCTGCCCAGCCCTGCTGACCTGATGGGTAAAATCCTAATCAAGAACAAAAAGAATTCACATAAAGTCGACGGAAGTACAAAGAAGAAACTCTCTGAGCAGACGTCCAACGCGTACAGCGACACGTCCAGCACGTACGAGCCCTCGTCCCCCGGCGCAGGTACATATCCCACACCCACAGGACAACACAGCTCTCAAACACAGCTGCCAAATGCGTAAAATGTAATTTAAGAAATGTTTCCACAAGCATTTCTCTTGTTAACGTAAGAAAAAGTTAGCAAGTGCCTTGTGTAGCACAGTCAAGAACAGAGGTATTCAATTAAGGTTCCAAGAGGTCCGGTCTTTATATGTTCTTCTAAACGAAGGTCTGGACAATATGTTTTTTGAAAGTAAATAAATATTTGATCAATTTACTTCAATTGGATATTCTGTATGAAAATATGATCTTCTATCAGGCCATTTATTTCATATTTTGATATATGTATGTATAGGCTCTGTGGCTTTAGGGGAATTGTCTCTTAATAGAAGTCTGATCATTAATATTTGTGAATAAATAAAAAACTACTGACAACATGCAAACAGCAAATGTAATGTAACAATTAAAATCATAAACAGATAACAGAGTTACTAACTAAATAAGCCTTTCCGCGCCATTGTCACCTTTTCACTTTCATACCAGACTTCTATCTTTAAACAATTTCCCAATTACAACGTTGTTCATTACAAAAACGGAACCTGCTTGTGAGAACCCAGCAAATGTCCTTCAGAAAATCATCCTACAGAATATTCTGTGAAAATATAACAATATGATGGGATAATACCAAAATCGAACTGAACTTAATGCTTGAAATGAATCTTTGATTCTTGTTATAATAATCAATACCATTATGGGATGTTAGTCTGGGTTTTCACAGGGCACAAATGTTGACATGCTGATCAATAACGCTAATGCTAAATGTCATGGTTAATGAAACATCACAAATCTGGTTGAAAGGTTGGAAAAATTACAGCAAACAGACTGACGGATACAAATGCTTTAATATTCACTGCATTGTGTTTACTGTTGTGTGTGTATTTACCTGCACAGCTCGGTGTCTGCACTAGTGGTGTTAAAATAAGCACGTGTCTACTGCTCTTCATGCGGCGCGTCTTTGGCGGGAGAGAAGCATCGCTTGAGGAGCGGAAAGGGTTCAAATGAAGCACTAAATAAAGATATTATTGGATAGAGCGGCGAAAGATCAAGTGCATAATGTTCATGAGAGCGCGTGTAATGTGATTCTCCGCTGTGAAGACGCGTGGCTCAATTTAAACAAACCTACATAGTCAAAAGTTTGAAATGGTTTAAATTGTCTCTTGGTCTGTTGAGGATGACGTATAATCATTATAAACGTGTGCAGTGTGACCCTGCCCCCTGTTGTCCAGTCCGCTTCAGCACATTACAGTGAGTCTCAGGATAACTCTTTCAGTCAGTTTGTTAACACAAACACAGGTGAATGATAAAGTCGTTTGTTTCAGGGTCCACACACCAGGATTCACCTGAAAGCGTCGAGGCAGGCGTGAACCACACCAAGGGACATTTTCAGGGAATTCAGTCCATGGATAAAACATGTGATGACAAAGGTTTGTCAGTAAAAGGAACAGTGGGGTAAAATCTACTGTGCTCTTCGGACTTAATGTGAGTTTATGTGACATGTTTTCCAGAAGATCCGGACGCAGAGAGTGACGACAATGACGAAAGTAAAAAATCCAACGATGAGGTACATTTATTTGTAAACTTGACTGTTTAAGTCTGTGGCTTAAGTTGTATTACTTGTTTAACCCCATCAATCACAATAAAATGATATAATGTCCAATAAACCTTATTTGAACGTCATTCAATATCACTGTCATATTTCCTGAATGATGCTAAACCAGTGTTAGTGTTCTAGTGTTGTATGCTGCATGCTTCAAAGTCATCTGAGGATGAATGACAGAAACTCAAGTGAGGTCATCTTGTGGCCGTTGAGTGTATTACAGCAGGAGCTCTTTACAGTGTTTCTGCTTTCTGTAGGGGATGGCTGTAAATGAAGTCTTTGCCACAGAGGAGATGTCCAACTTAGTCAACTACATTCAGCCCGTCAAATTCAACTCCTTTGAGACGTGTAAAAGTAAGTCGCCCTGTTCTCAGAGTATGTTCAACAACATGACATCATCATGTGTGATGAGGGTTCTATCGGACATTTTTGACAAAACTTGAGTTAGTCACATATTCTTTCTTATTCTGTGAAAAGTTATTTACATTTTGTGGTGTTTTTTTCTTTTCGTCGTGCACATTTTGGGACGTTTTGTAGAAATAAAAAAACTTGATCATTCTGCTGTTGGTAGATGAGCAAGTTCTTGTGCAGTTCATGTATTGTTAAGTGTCTCTTCGTGTAAAATCATCATGTTTCACATTACGGCTGACAAACACTGTGACGTCAGTCTTTGCTTCACGAGAAGCGAGAGCCGATACAAATCTGTGATCCATGATACTATACATTTGTATGTGAGTATGTGCAACCCCTGGGATCTAACCCACGACACAACCTAAGGGGCAACAGGAAAGCCAGACACAGTATAACTGTAAACTTTAAAAGTGTATGTTTGTCTCCCTGTAGCCTGGCACATAGATCAGCACACGTGACAGGTCTATGTGTTCTGTTTGTTTGTTTGTTTGTTTTCTGTGCAGAAATGAATCGGAGTTACGAAATGTCGTCGTTCGTGGAGACCAAAGCCCTGGAGCTGCTCAAGGAATCACCGGTGGAGTTTGTCGACTATCTTTTTTATTGCACTTCCACTGGCCGTAAACTTTTTCATGTAAACCTTTGATGCCAAAGACTAGGAATGTTACGATTCACTGTAAGCCGATTGAAAATAGATTATATTATGTCGCGATACATGTTTTGAACAGCAGGGGCCGCTGTGTTTAGTGCAATCTTTCTAAACGTGGAAATGCTGATTCGTATTTCTTAAACAAGTTAGGAAAAGCACAGACAGTCTTATAGTTTGTATTGTTCATTTTTGATGTGATTTGGAATTCGTTTTAAAACTGCAATTTAGTTATTTTCTTTGACACAAAATATATTTTTATTTTTCAAAGAAATGTGCGGAATTTCAGTTATAATAATAAAAAAAGCAGTTGTTCATTTCTAAATTCTCAACTCATTCGGTAAAATTGTGAAAAATCGTATCGCGAGATCAGAATCGTGAATCGCATCGTGAGTTGAGTGAATGGTTACATCTCTACCAAAGGCTCATTTTGTCTGTCCAGGATTCTTAACTCATTTTCACAGGTATAATAAAGTACAGTTGAGCAGAATTTATCCCAAAGGAACCCGAGTGGATTCCTCGAACTACATGCCTCAGCTCTTCTGGAACTCTGGATGTCAGCTGGTGGCTCTGAACTTCCAGACGATGGGTGCGATGAGTTCTTGTTTGTGTTGCATGTTGATTTATAGTGTCAGCACATGTCATTACGTGTATCTAACCCACAATACAAGCAGTGTATACAGACATACAGTATATACAAGTCATTGACGTTTTAATTTATTTGATTATGTGAAGCAATACGACAAAAAAAGTGAATGAAAAGGTGCGGTTGCAGTGATTCCAGATGATGTTTGTATGTAAATGTAATGATGTGCACATGTGGTCACTGAAAGAAACGGGCATGTGTGTCAGATCTGCCCATGCAGTTGAATCTTGGAATATTCGAGTACAATGGGAAGTGTGGCTATCGACTGAAGCCGGAATTTATGCGAAGGGCGGACAAACACTTTGATCCGTTCACACAGAGAACAGTGGATGGGATTGTAGCTCACACCCTGTCTGTGAAGGTCAGTAAGGATCTCAGGTCTGCAGCAAACACATTTGTTGGCTTTGCTGAATCTGATGTTGAGTTTGACTGATATTTCATCCAAAAATCACAAAGCACAAAATCTTAAATCATGTACTGTAGGCTATTACTTTATATTAAATATTTAGACAAACTCTCATGGCCCTTTACCTGGAATTGGTAAATAATGGGATTGCCTTGAATAAATGTGATGGCCAGTTGTTTTTTGTGATATACATATTTGTGAAATTTTACAACATAATAGTCTTGCAAGATTTTCTCGTCGTAAATCTGAATTCGATGTGATCAGTCCAAACATAATAACAGAAAGAGACCCGAGGCTGTCAGCAGCACTTTTTATAGAATGTTTAAGTTTGAATATCGAGATAAAATCTTGACTCAAGTTTTCTGATAGGAAATTTCTGTATGAATAAGGAGTAGAATGATCGCACAACATAAAGTTAAAGGTTGTCTATACATGTATGTGTGTTTCTTTACCAGATTATATCCGGTCAGTTTCTGTCTGATAGGAGAGTTGGTATCTATGCAGAGGTGGAGATGTATGGTCTGCCAGCGGACACCAAGCGGAAGGCCTTTAAGACAAAGACATCGCAGGGCAATGCAGTTAACCCCGTATGGGATGAAGATCCAGTAGTCTTCAAGAGAGTAAGTCCACATTATGCAGCCCTGCAAAGGCAAGAGATCTTAACCCGCTAGACAGTGTCGGCATTTCACCTAAACCTAGGGTATGGCAAAATGTCTTCTGGCCACCCATAAATTATACCACATCATATCTGACCTAACCATGTAGAAGAATCCACGAAACTGAATGAATGCACAAATATGCACAGAGATATACAGATAAAAGCAACACTGGCACACATAAGTACATTTTTTATTATTTACAGATAACGTGACAAATATTCTTCTTCTTGCAATATATTTATACATCCGGCTGGCAGAGGATATTGTTATGTGACTGTTGAAATAAAAAATTATAATTGCCAATTTATTGGCATATGTTAACATTAAAGGGGAAGTTCCCCCACAAACCAACTTTGTGTGATTTTTTACTCCCCCACATGACATTAAACGTGTTTAGAGAAGTTCTGGCGTCTTCGGAGAACAAATAAAGATATTTATGTGACATCCGATGTAGACATCATGGTGTCAGTTGTTGTCAAGGTCCAGAAAAGCACTAAAGACAAGGTTACATCGGTCCATCCGCTCATAGTGGATCAGTTGAATTTCTATGAAGCGACGAGAATGCTTCATGTGAGAAAAACAAACTAAAATAGCGACTTAAATTGATATATTCTCCTCTGTTGTGTCAGTGTATGGCACGGGTTCACGGGAGCACTTCTTCTTCTTGGAGGAGAGCACTTTGATGCATGCGTATTAGGTTTGTGCGCCGAACACCGCATGGGGCTTCTCCCTATTGGACACCGGCGCTCTGACTCACAACAGTGTTGTTTTTACACTCTAAAATACACTTGCTTCTGAGAAATATACAGAAGTCTAAAATATTTGTATTATCTTAATGAGTATCAATGTGCTCACTTTATTTCCACTGTTTTGTCTGAATGGCAACTGCGAAATTCTGCCAAACACAAACACCGCTCAAGATATTTATCGACATGATAAAGGATGTCTTGAATGTCCCACAAATCTCAATAACTCATTTTCCACCAAAAACGAAGTTACTGCCTTGTGCCTTTGCAGGCCAGTATATATTTGGGTTATTCCCTCGACCAGGGACGTGCACAGGGGTGTGACTCTGTGACATGAATATGACCTAAAAATTTCATTAAATAAGAAAATGAAGTGATGCTCACGAAATGTATGTGCATGGCCCTGCCTACGCCCGGCCAACAGAAGCAAGAATATGAGCATTACATGACTATCTATAATGCACAATATAAGTCTTGATGTTAGGTTATATGTATGGAATTTAATAGTAAATGCACTCGCTTCAATGTGACATTTCACACGATGCTTTGAAGAGCTATAATCTGTGTTTTAGGTCATACTTCCAACACTGGCATCATTACGAATAGCTGTGTACGAAGACAACGGAAAGTTTATTGGCCATCGCATCATTCCAGTGTGCGCCATCCGACCTGGCGAGTACAAAATGCCTAACACAGCTCAGGAGAACAGATGTTATGTTGGACAGAGTTATGCTTGATTGATAGATAAGTGTATTTGGATATGAACATACATGTTGCTTAATTATTTTCATTACAATGATGGATTGACAGATGACAGTGTGTAGAAATGATTGTGTCTCTGTTGTAGGTTATCACTACATCAGTCTGAAGAATGAGAGGAATCAAACTCTTACATTGTCTTCTGTCTTCATCTACACTGAAGTCAAAGATTATGTCCCAGACACCTTTGCAGGTACATGATGTTGTTTACACCTGTCTGTATCATGTTTTAGTAGGTATCTTGATCATTTATAGGTAAACAGGTATTTCTGTTTGTTACTAATGTTACTTTTACTTATGCGTCTTGTCTTCTAAAAAAATCTGCATTTGTTCTATCATTTACATTTTTCAAAATGAAGTGAAAAGAACACGATGATTAAAAGCATAATGAATCAAATCATAACCGTTTCTTAGTTGACAAGAATCGCAGTTCAGTTTGAAATGTATTGAGTATATTAGAATTGTTGGATGACATTAATGTTTAACGTCAGTGGTTGTATTTCACTATTATAAGTCGCAGACACAGACATTCCTTTAACAAATCCGACTTCTTTACGTAAAGTGTCAGGTTGTTGTTTCTCATCATAAGGTTTTACATTCTCTCGTGTCATTAGCATGCAGGTATGTTTGTGATGTTTCAATAGATGTAATCGAGGCCCTGTCCAATCCCATCCTGTATGTCGGTCTCATGGAACAGAGAGCCAATCAGCTGGCAGCTCTTACACAGGAGGAGGGAGCACAGGAGACGGACAGTGAAGAGGTTAGTGTGTGTGTATGTGTGTGTGTGTGTGTGTGTGTGTGTGTGTGTGTGTGTGTGTGGACACAGGTCTCACAGAATGTGGTTTGGGTCTTTTAAATGCACAGAGATGTATTATTTCTTTACACAGTATGTGTAGTATTAACACAGTAACAATAATCACCATTATTGTCAATAAAAACACTAATATATGGCACCTGGCAACGCTGCGCTGCGCTGATCAGATGTCATGGCCTCATGGGAAATGTCTCTCGCTCTCTGCTGAGATCATAAAAGCACAGTGTTGACTAGTTTTTGTTTAGTCATGTTGAGGTTGGGTTATCAGCGATACGTTTACCCACTGTGGACAGCAGTGCAGGTATGATCCAAGGCTTTTCTTTTCTTTTTTTGTTATTTTATGTTTATTTTGATCAATCATTTCAGTACAATCATACAGTATATTTCAGTTTACATAATGCTCATTACAGTCACAAAGTGTTTTAACAAATGCAGGTATGAACAATTACTTACTGTGTTTTATGTATAAATTGTACTCTAGATTTGTTCGATTGTTTCATAATATTTTATTTTTTACAAATATATATCAAGGGAAAGAACATGTGTTTCAGTTAAACTCAATCCTTAACAACCTCAGATGGCTTCTTATATTCTCAAATGACCTATTATTACATACACAGACAATAATATTTTATTAACATATGCACTATATATACATTTTTAATGCTTTTCATTTCAACTTCTGTCACTGTTCTGCTGTTTGTGAGCAGTTAAAGATGTTATGTCATTTTTACATCTTTAATGATGAAGATTCTTTATTGCCTTGACATGAAAGAGTAAGAGAAGTATTGGCAGCTTGAGGATGATATGGGCTTTGATCTATGGCTCCGGGTTAATATTGTCTTTATAGACTGTAGATGTTTGACATGGTGGCTTGTGTTGTGTGCAGGCATACAATACAGGAGAGACTGTCTCTGAGAATAAAAGTGAATGTAAACCAGCGGCTGAAAACGGTCTGAACCAAAACAACATGTCACCCAAATCCTCAGTGAGCAGTCAGCAAACTCCATCAGCAGGTACCTCAGTGCCCTTCATAGTCCACTACACAGGGTTTAGTGTACGATACCAGCTGCATTGTTTCTCTTTGTTTTAGGCTCTGTTAAACCAGCTGTGAAGTCTGAGGATATAGTTCAAAGTGTTTTAACAGGTACCACATCTCACGAGTCTCACATGTTTCTTAGTGACATGTTTAGGAGAAAACTGAGAGGAAATACTGACACTTTACTGTAAGAGTTAGCTGTAGGGTTCAATAAAACAATAGAAAAGTCATTTTCTTTGGGTGCTCTTATTCACTAGCGACTTCAAAGCCCCAAAATTCCCATTATGTCTGTGTAAAGTTAGAATGAGGAAAACCACTTATAAATCAAACTAAATGATGTTCCTTTGAACATGTACAAATTCAGAAAGGTTTATGTGATAGTTTGGGTTTAGGGTTAGAGTGAGGATTAGAGGATACAATATACAGTTAATACAGTATTAAAATCATCCCGTCTATGTCCATAAAACATGGAAACCCATTATATGTGTGTGTAACAGAGGTGGACACTTTGACTCTCGAGCAGTTGAAACAGCAGAAGTGTTACATCAAAGATCAGAAGAAACTTTATAAAGATTTAAAGGATCTGATGAAGAAACACAGCAGAAGAACTGCAGAACTGATGAAAGAACACGAGAGCAGACAGAAGCAGCTGCACAATGAGTTCCTGCGACGCACATCAGCACTTCAGAAAAGCACCAGACGAGATGTTAAGAACACGTGAGAACACCACAACCTCTCACTGACACGTTCAAGCTCAAGCCAGTTCTGTTTTCATCATCAATTGTTCTTCTTCTAGTTGAAAGTCATCACATCCTGATATCAACCCATAATAAATATGAATTACCCACATACAGTATATATTGAGTATATGAATAAAATGTTCATTATTATTGTGATGTAGCGTAATTTTCTGTCAGTGTGAATGAGACGTGGCTCTGAGGGGAGGGCATTCCAGCTTTAAGACTTTCTGTGAAGCATCTTTCAAACATCGAGTTGCCAATAACATGCCAATAACAATTATTTGACATTTGAAGTGATGTGAATACGCTTTAATGTGTGTGTGCAGGTCTCTGGAGCAGCAGTTATTAACTCTTGATGAAGAGAAAACTCACAGAATGACAGAACTGAAGGCCATGCAGCAGAAGGAGCTGCTGACGCTCAGACAGGAACAATATTACAGCGAGAAATATCTGAAACGAGAACACATCCGACTGGTAACTGCTCACACCAACATCAGCTCAGTGTCTCACTCGCTGCTTTCAGACGTATTTATTAACACTCATCCGCATTTCCACCATTCGTAGCCCAAGCGTCACCTTAACCTTAGCGTTAACCCTAAGCTCGCATCTGATTGGCCGAAGTGACGTTATTTGTGTTTATGAGATATCAGGCGTGAGGATGAGCGCAGCGCTGACGTGTGCAGATTCGTTCTTCACGTTATCTGCTCCAATGAAGCGTGAGATTTCATCTCGCCATGTTAATGCAAGATGAACGGATGAGAGTTTGCTGAATCAGAGCTGCAGATGAGCTGAGATAAATGCTCGTTCAAGTGCAGATCAATCTCAGCAAACATCGATTGATGTGTGTGTTTGTCCTGAACGGTACAGTACGCTCTGTCAGATCTTCTATAAGACAAACTCATTGGTCCTAGCCAGCAATGACATCATCATAAAACATCATGCAGGAAACGTATGTTAAATGTTACTATTTCTTTTTTGATTTTATTGACGAGCACACACAGGAATTTTCCTAACCCTAACGTTATACGCAGACGTAAAAAGCCAATGAACGTGTTGCTGTTTTCATGCTTACGAACTAACGTTCACAAATCTAGTGTTTGTGTCTGTGTAGTTGGTGGAGAAACTGACGGCCGTTGCAGACGAGAGTCACAACAACCAGCTAAAGAAAATGAAAGATCTGTGTGAAAAGTGAGCATCGCACCTGCACTAAAAACACACATTCACATGCTCTTGACATCACATTAATGATGCATGAATTCCACATGTCTAGAGAAAACAAAGAGCTGAAGAAAAAGATGAATGACAGACGACAAGACATGCTTCATGAGAAATCTCTCACCGCTGAGTATGTGACTTACACACACACACACACACACACACACACCTCGTGCTTTTCATGTCTGAAGATTCTGATTGTGTTTTCCAGAGAGAAGGTGGAGATGAGAAGATCTCATGTGAATGAGGTGGTTCAGTCCATCAGACGGGTACGTTTTCTACAAAACTATTGTTGTATTCAGGTTATTGGGTGCAAAATCTGAATAAAAAAAAAGACGTTTGTATGTTTTTCAGCTGGAAGACGCACAAACTAAAAGGCAAGAGCAACTTCTAGAGAGACAAAAAGACATTCGGCAGCAGATTGTGGATGAGAAGCCGAAGGTACTGCAGAATTCTTTACAATATCAAAAACACGACACACACGCAAACACACACGTATACCGCCATGAATACAATTATTTTGATCAGTTTTTCTGAATTTGCTATTTCTACTGCAGCAATGTGTTTAAGTAAAACAATCATTTTCTCCAACATTTCAAATACATTTCAAAAGTTGTTTTTATTTGCAGAAAATTGATATGAGACAGATTTGTGATTAAAGTTATAAGCTGTGTTTTTCCCCACAGCTGTATATCACAAATTGAAGCGTCTCACACACACACACACACACACACATTGCAGGAGTGTTTGTGTCCTCACTCTCAGTGTTATTTTAGCAGGACGACTCACAGGAGTTTGATGGTAAGTGTGATTCTATTCAACACTAACATTCAGGATAACCGCTGTGTCTTGTGCGCCTCTGGATCAAACTGTGACCGTCCTGTAAATCACGCACCGCAACTTCGCCTTTTTAGAATCCATGTACAACATCTTTTACAATGCAGTGAATGTGAAGTTTGTGAGATTTCAGGACAGTTGCTGTCTCACACAGCTGTGACGCTTGCTTTCCATCATCTGTAACCACGTGTGCATGTGCTTGATCATTCTAAACAAGAATACAGACAGACAGACAGACGCCTGTGCTCTGAAGAGATTGTAAAGCACAATAACAACAGTGTTTTCTTTAGCTTCTGGTGTCTCAGTTTGTTCTCGTCTTCAGACACTAACAGCACATGTTCAGTCATTCACTCACATTACAGCTCAGTAACACCAGAGGGCGTCAGAACACAGAAAGTCATTTGCTTTTTATTTCATCGTCTTGTTTTTTTGTCAGAAAATGTTTAATACCCCTACTAATGTAAGCATTTGTTGTTTCTCTTGTTTAATTCATTAACATTTGTGAAATGTTTTGATTAAATAAAAACTAGAATACATGATCTGAAAAATAAGTCAGATTTCTTGCCATTAGGATGTAGGAATATAGTTTTTTTTTTGTACTGTTGACACTAGTAACTTTATTTTAGCACCTTTTGTACTATTGTTCTTGTATGACATATTGCTTATTGCTCCCTGAACTCTCTGTAAGTCGCTTTGGATAAAAGCGTTTGCTAAATGACTAAATGTGTAAATGTAAATGGTCTACTATTTTTTGTTTTGTTTAATTTACAGTAAGTGTTTTTACAGAAACTAACCTGTGATCATGAAACACATCTGAGCTTCACAGTCACATGACATCAATCCTGCGTTTATTTGTTCAGATCTCTCGTGACGTCAGCATCCCTTATATCCTGTTTGGATCAGGCAGTAATGGACAGCTATATATGTGTGTGTGTGCGTGCGTGCGTGTGTGACAGTAAAGTATTGTTTAGAAGATTCATGCCAGGTCATCAGTGATTTCTTCATATTCACACACACACGTTAAAGGGACAGTTCACCCAAAAATGACAATTCTGTCATCATTTACTAACCCTCAGATTGTTCTGAACCTGTATAAATGTCTTTGTTCTGCTGAACATAAAGGAAGATGATTGTAGGAATGTGAGTAACCAAACCGATCTCATCCCCCATTTACTGCCACTGTAGGAAAAATAAATACCAAGGGAGTACCATCGGTTTGGATCTCATCCCCCATTAAAAACACATTTATACAGGTTTAGAACAATCTGAGAGCTAGTAAATGATTGACAGAATTTTAATTTTGAAGTGAACTGTCCATTTAAACGAGTTAAACGAGTCACGGATTGGTTAGCCCAGGTCAGTGTGTCTCTTATGTTTATAACACTTTAGACATCGGAACTGATTCTGGTGTTGCGATGTGTTTGTTGTGAGATTTTATTTGTGTACACAGAATGTTAGAATCTATTTTAAAGCACGTCGATGTTGAATGTAGGACCCCCTCTCCCCCAGGCTGCGGGCCGCGCAGTAAATGGTCATATGACTTTACAAACAGGAGCAGTGTGCCGTCGCCATGGCAACAGTCATCCTCCTACCCTTTAACCCCAAAATGACCAGCACAGAACAAACGGCGTGCAGAATGCTTTCTTCTGTGCTGTAGTGGAGAGTAGTCTGAGAAAACACCAACGTCTCAGTTAAGAGCGTATAGAAGAGGAGATCACATGAAAGAACTCCACATCACATGATCATTTCTATATTTCTTATAATAATGTGGTATATTTCTATAGATTATATAGGTTGTGCCGCGCTGCAGACCTCATGCGAGGTGCAACAACTCCCTCCGTTTCATGTTTGCTGCTCTTCATTAATAATTCACACAAAACCCCGCTGACTCTCACCAGAGGAAAGATTGTCACTGGATTAACAAACACAACTATCTTTGTGTTTGATGTGCTTGCTGGGGGTTAGTTGGGTTTGAGAAAGGCTTGAAACCTTCAGTAATCTGGACTTTATTCTCTGGGTTATAGATAATATTTCAAATGAAATATTAGGTTGTGTGAAACTAGGATCTGTTCAGGTAAAGGGAATTCTTTGGCTGGTGAATCTAGATTTGAGACATCCCTCGATGGAAGCCCAGAATTAGGACAGATGTTGAAGAAGGTCTCTCTCTCTCTCTCTCACCGGGTATTTTAAGAGCCGGTAGAATTGGACGTGAGTGAGGTTTGTTGACAGATGACACATTTAAAGATTCTCTCACTGGAGAAGACTGAACTTTCATCTCTCAAGGTCTCTGTAGGTGAGTTAATTCTGTGCCACCGCTCGAGGTTGGAGATGGGCCGGTTCCCAGCTCTTATGCTTGAAAATGTTTCACGCGTCAGTGTTTCCATAGCGATAACCATGTTAACACGTTGATGAGCATTTAAAGCAATGTTTCAGGCAGTCAATTCATTTCTGAGTTGAAGTCCTCTCTCTTTCTGTCTGCAGTCTCGCTGCACTGTAAACTGTCTAATAAAGCTGTAAATGGCCCATGGATAGAACTTCAGAGAGAGAGAGAGAAACAGGGACGTGTGGGCATCTTGGCACCGGATGCGGTTGGGTCGCTGCCGGGAGTCTCTAGCGTGTAGATGGAGGATGGCTCGGCCGAGTCACAGTTTCTTTGTATCTTGGCCAGCAGGGGGACAGCAGATGTCTTTTCACTAAGTAGGTCGCACTTTGTGTGGCGCGTTGCCTCTGACCATCTGCTCGTGTCATGTTGATGGAAATCAGAATTTCTTTCAGATGACCTTTCAGACACAAAAGCCAGTGAAAAAGAATAAATGTTTTCAGTCTCCTGTGTGTCTTAACAACACAAAAGAGAAAGTCGTAAAACTGTAGTCGATCAATGCAAGCAAAGATCTCAAATGTTTGAAAATCTTGCACATAATTCATCTTTGGTGCTGTCTTTAATTACAGAGTTCCCATGAGAGCGAACGGGGTAGTTAAGCAGTCAAACAAGCATTAAAGCAATTATTGGGTCAGAATGAATAGAAATCTTTAATCACTAAGGGAGTCTGTGCCTGGCAGAAAAACTTGAGATGACTGAAACATGATTGATCCTTACTTACTGTCCATGTGATTTCAGCCCTACGTTTACTCGCATGATAACCTGCTGCTTTGCTTTTATATAACACGATATGCATGTAGATCAGATCTGTGTGTTTTCTGACAGGATAGCAGAATAGTGAGGCTTAATAGCTGTTTTAATGGAGAATTAATCATCTCAATCCTAACGACTTGTCTTTGTTTTTGTCACGTCGGTCCAAAGTGATTTTGTGCTGATTTCTTTGGCAGATTCAGAGCGAGCTGGAGGAGGAATATCAGGACAAGTTTCAAAGACTTCCAGTGGAAATCCAAGAATTCCTGCAAGATTCTGCTGCTTGTGAAGGACATTTAAGGAATGACTGGAAAGATCTCCCCAAATACACAAGAGACACTGAGGAGAAAGACTTTAACACCTCACTCTGAGTTTGCTTGTAGTCACACTGAAGTTTGTAAATTCATTTTGAATTTTTTTAGGAGCGTTCTCTTTTAAATGTGTTTTCACTCAAACTTGTGTTTGCTTGTCAGATGTTTCTCTCACCCTCCTTTCAATTAAACTCTGAAGTAGGACATTACGTGTGTCTGCATTATGAAAATATAATCTAGAGTCAGTATAAACCCTAATGTTTGGTTTCACAGACAAGGTTTAAGGCTAGTCCAAGACTATAAATGAATGCTTGAGCTGTCTAAACTGAAAACAGCATGTACTAACATGTCTTTAATTATGTCTGTGCCATTGTTTTGACACCAGTACAGTTTTTTTCCGAGGCATATTTATAAAAGCAACGTAAATATACTAATCAAACAAAGGCTTAGTCCTGGCTTAAGCCTTGTCTGTGAAACCGGGCCTTAATGTTTAGAAACCAAATCAGTCAAATGTTGGACATGGACGCTGTGAATTCTGCCTTTACCAATGGGGACTTACAGGGGGAAACCTGTTAGTGAAATTTGTGCCTTTTGTCTTGTAGAAAGTGAACACTGCAGCTTTAAAGTCACCATGCAAATAAGAATGATACAAATTTTTGCACCCAGCGTTGCAGTGATTATTATAAATGATTAGATTTATCCATGCACATTTGATATATTCATTTGCTGTTGTAATCTTTAATCAAAAACATAAAGCTCCACTCCCCCTCTAAACAACAACTCTTCTCTTCATGAGGTAGGACTACCGACTGTCCAATGGGTGCCGCTGGTGTATCAGGCCAGCTTTCAACGATCCAATCAATTAGGGCATGGCAACATGAAGTCCCGCCCTACTTTGTTTCCAATTACAGAAGCTGATCATTAGGATGTACGATATGGAAAAAGATGACAATCACAACTTCTGTTGTTCATGGTGACTTTAAGAGAGTTTAGCCATGAGAGATGTGGATTACCGTGCGTTTATGAGGGATCGTGTCAGGTGATAAGTGGAAACAAAACGATTTAAATCTGTATACACATAGTAACACAAACTCAACAATTACAGCAAATTCACATTAAAATCATCATTTTATGTCACATGAGTCTGTGAGTGACATTTTTAAACTGTTGAATGCTACATGAGAAATGCATGAGTGTGTAAAATGTATTTGACATTTATACTGTAGTTCATTATTTCACCCAATGCACATCTTCAGAATGATATACATCAAATCTGGACATAATAAATGTCACTTCTGTCCTCACAAGTGCTGCCTGCTGTTTTTCTGTCTGAATTCATCCATGTGTTTCAGGTTTGTAGGGTGCTCAAAATTTTTCCATGCCAAATTCCATTCAATTCAAGTTTATTTTTGTAGTACTTTTCACATTTTTGTTAATTTAGTAAAGACAAACATTTTGGAGAACAAACAGAAAACAAAAACAGATAAAGAACAATATTAATAACAAAGAAATGCAGGAGCGGGAACAAAAAAATTGTAAAATAGGGGTCAGCTGTTGCCTAGTGGTAAGAGTGTTGGGCTTGTGATCAGAAGGTTGCCGGTTCGAATCTCAGTACCAGTAGGTCATGACTGAAGGGCCCTTGAGCAAAGGCACCTTACCCCTGATTGCTCTGCAGTAATGTGCCACTGTAAAAAACTACTTTTAAGTCGCTTTGGATAAAAGCGTCCGCCAAATGAATAAATGTAAATGTAAATACAGTACATTAAATTTTAGAGTACATAATATATCATTGCAAATCGAATTCAATTCAATTTTTTATACCGCTTTTACAATTTGCATTGCATCAAAGCAGCTGTACAATAAAACCAAAACCAAGAAAAACAACACAAGTTGAACACACACCAAAGAAATCAACTTAAACGATAATATGAAATAGAGAATGAAAGAAAATGCAAACACATACACGTGTTACCTGTGCTGTCAGTCCTGTTACCTGTGCTGTCAGTACTGTGACCTGTACTGTCAATCCTGTTACCTGTCCTGTCAATCCTGTTACCTGTCCTGTCAGTCCTGTTACCTGTGCTGTCAGCTGTGACCTGTACTGTTAGTCCTGTTACCTGTACTGTAAATCCTGTGACCTGTACTGTCAGTACTGTGACCTGTACTGTCAATCCTGTGACCTGTGCTGTCAATCCTGTTACCTGTGCTGTCAGTCCTGTTACCTGTGCTGTCAGTACTGTGACCTGTACTGTAACTCCTTTGGCCTGTCAGTCCTGTGACCTGTACTGTCAATCCTATGACCTGTCAGTCCTGTGACCTGTACTGTCAATCCTATGACCTGTCAGTCCTGTGACCTGTACTGTCAGTCCTGTGACCTGTACTGTCAGTCCTGTTACCTGTGCTGTCAATCCTGTTACCTGTGCTGTCAGTCCTGTTACCTGTGCTGTCAGTCCTGTTACCTGTGCTGTCAGTCCTGTTACCTGTGCTGTCAGTACTGTGACCTGTACTGTAACTCCTTTGGCCTGTCAGTCCTGTGACCTGTACTGTCAATCCTATGACCTGTCAGTCCTGTGACCTGTACTGTCAATCCTATGACCTGTCAGTCCTGTGACCTGTACTGTCAGTCCTGTGACCTGTACTGTCAGTCCTGTTACCTGTGCTATCAATCCTGTTACCTGTGCTGTCAGTCCTGTTACCTGTGCTGTCAGTCCTGTTACCTGTGCTGTAACTCCTTTGACCTGTCAGTCCTGTGACCTGTACTGTCAATCCTATGACCTGTCAGTCCTGTGACCTGTACTGTCAGTCCTGTTACCTGTACTGTAAATCCTGTGACCTGTACTGTCAATCCTGTTACCTGTGCTGTCAGTCCTGTTACCTGTGCTGTCAGTACTGTGACCTGTACTGTAACTCCTTTGACCTGTCAGTCCTGTGACCTGTACTGTAACTCCTTTGACCTGTCAGTCCTGTGACCTGTACTGTCAATCCTATGACCTGTCAGTCCTGTGACCTGTACTGTCAGTCCTGTTACCTGTACTGTAAATCCTGTGACCTGTGCTGTCAGTCCTGTTACCTGTGCTGTCAGTACTGTGACCTGTACTGTAACTCCTTTGGCCTGTCAGTCCTGTGACCTGTACTGTCAATCCTATGACCTGTCAGTCCTGTGACCTGTACTGTCAGTCCTGTGACCTGTACTGTCAGTCCTGTTACCTGTGCTGTCAATCCTGTTACCTGTGCTGTCAGTCCTGTTACCTGTGCTGTAAGTCCTGTGACCTGTACTGTAACTCCTTTGACCTGTCAGTCCTGTGACCTGTACTGTAAATCCTGTGACCTGTACTGTCAATCCCTTGACCTTTACTGTAAGTCCCGTTATCTGTGCTGTCAGTCCTGTTACCTGTACTGTACGTCCTTTGACCTGTCAGTCCTGTGACTTGTACTGTAAATCCTTTGACCAGTCAGTCCTATGACCTGTACTGTCAATCCTATGACCTGTCAGTCCTGTGACCTGTACTGTCAGTCCTGTTACCTGTACTGTAAATCCTGTGACCTGTACTGTCAGTACTGTGACCTGTACTGTCAGTCCTGTGACCTGTACTGTCAGTACTGTGACCTGTACTGTCAGTCCTGTTACCTGTACTGTAAATCCTGTGACCTGTACTGTCAGTCCTGTGACCTGTGCTGTCAGTCCTGTTACCTGTACTGTAAATCCTGTGACCTGTACTGTCAATCCTGTTACCTGTGCTGTCAGTACTGTGACCTGTACTGTAACTCCTTTGGCCTGTCAGTCCTGTGACCTGTACTGTCAATCCTGTGACCTGTAGAGTTCAATCCCGTGACCTTTACTGTAAATCCTGTTACCTGTGCTGTCAGTCCTGTTACCTGTGCTGTCAGTCCTGTTACCTGTACTGTACGTCCTTTGACCTGTCAGTCCTGTGACCTGTACTGTAAATCCTTTGACCTGTCAGTCCTGTGACCTGTACTGTCAATCCTATGACCTGTCAGTCCTGTGACCTGTACTGTCAGTCCTGTTACCTGTACTGTCAGTCCTGTTACCTGTACTGTCAATTCTGTGACCTGTACTGTCAGTCCTGTGACCTGTACTGTAAATCCTGTGACCTGTACTGTCAGTACTGTTACCTGTACTGTCAATTCTGTGACCTGTACTGTCAGTCCTGATACCTGTACTGTAAATCCTGTGACCTGTACTGTCAGTACTGTTACCTGTACTGTCAATTCTGTGACCTGTGCTGTCAATCCTGTGACCTGTACTGTACGTCCTGTTTCCTGTACTGTACGTCCTGTTTCCTGTACTGTACGTCCTGTGACCTGTACTGTACGTCCTGTTGACTGTACTGTACATCCTGTTACCTGTACGTCCTGTTTCCTGTACTGTACGTCCTGTTTCCTGTACTGTACGTCCTGTTTCCTGTACTGTACGTCCCGTGACCGGTCAGTCCTGTTACATGTACTGTCAATCCTGTTACCTGTCAGTCCTGTTTCCTGTACTGTAAATTCTGTAACCTGTACTGTAACTGCAAGCTAGACACTCAAACGCCCACAATTCACTGGAGGGAGAGAGAGAGAGAGAGAGAGAGGGAGAGGTTGCAATCAGGAGGAGTAAAACACATCATAATCAGCTCTCTGTCTCCGGTTTCTCCTCCTCCTGCATGCATGTCCAGCTGTACTGAACTGTGAGCTCGAGCTCCACCATCATTCGCCTGTAAGCATCTCTCTCTCTCTCTCTCTCTCTCTCTCTCTCTCTCTCTCTCTCTTCTCGGGAATGTCGCTCTTGTGAGGTGTTTGTTCTTCATGTTGATGATGGTGGTCGGATATGAGATGCCGGTCAGAGGTGAGAGTGTCGCGCGCTTCACATGCTCGTTTATTGAGAGTTTTGTTTCCAGGTGTTTTGTTTGGTGTCTCGCGCTGATTAAATAATAGTGTTGGATGTCCCGTTAGCTTTCAGGCTAGCCGGCTAACATCGCTATCACACATTACTGAGAGCAAAAACATCGCGACATTTAACAAACATGTCGATATTTACTGTAGCTGTGTGCATTTTCTGCAGGACATCTGCGATGTTTTTTCCCTCTCTATCTCTGCTTTTATAGAGGAGTAAAGAGACATTAAAGACGATTAGAGGAGGTGTTTGAGTTACATACAGAACAGAAAAATGAAGAATCGTCCGTGCAGTTGAACATCTGTTGTGAGCCTGTGACATCAGACCATATGTGTGACATTAATGTTGTGTCTTACGTCATTAGATGAAATACATGTGAGGTTCGTAGACACAGAGTGCAAAGCACAACAGCTCGATATGAAACTAGCCAGTAATACACACATTTAGAGTATATGATAAGCATCATTAAAACCAGATCAGACTGAAGGATTTAGAGAAAGTATCTTTATTTTACTCGTATCTATGTTATATTTTTTAATAGGTGAACATTAAAACATACGTGTTGTTTTTATGTCCGTCTATTGCTTTTTTATACAGACCTAGAATATATTAAAAGCAGTTTGTAAGCATATCTTCCTTTAGAGATTTCAGTCTGTTACCTGCGGGTTATTGAATGGTCTGTATTTGTGTTGTGTGATGTCTGGGCTGTGTGCCACCTGTTCACCTGTAAACGCCCATCTGTACGTCACATGGTTGTTTGTAGTTCAAGCGCTCTGGGAAGAGTTTGAGGATATTTCTCAACGTTATTGATGTGTTTGACTTGAATGAATGTAAATCAGATCGTGGACAGACAGGTAAAGAAAACATTAAGTGATGTTTTGTGCTGGGCAAATGAATTTTGTGTTGTAGTGTTTAGAGTTAGTGTGTGTCTTGTGCCGTTTTAAGATGTGTCTCTTCAGGGTTTCGGTTTAGAGTAGATCTCAATATTTGTTTTTCTAACAGCATCAGTGCTCGAATTGAAGGGGGGCTGGGCGATCCGGGACCCCCCATAAGGCATTAGGGAAGTCCCATAAGAAGTCAAAAATAGACTTGGTGTCCCTCAGATATTTTTATTTGACAAATGTGATTAAATTCATGCGATGTATATGGTAAATTACATGAATTCATTATTTACAAGAATTGATATTAAGTTTGTTTTTTGGCTCTCTTTATGTATCTTTCACCATATTTATCAACTCCATATCAGGACTTTTGTATTCCTTTGTAGTCATTATAAAGTGAGTACTTGTTTCTGTGCTTTATTTGAACCATTCAGAATGTGATCAAACTGGTTTTTCATGCTTCTAAGACCAACGGCCACATACACGCTGCAAAGTTTCAGGAATTGTTCAAAAGTCATTTCTGTTCACCAAGCCTGCATTGATGTGATCCAAAAACAGTAAAACAAGCCTGTTCTTTTATTATTTACTGTATGTATATTAGGATCAAATATATTGTGTCATTTTTATAAATTATGTATTGCGAGACTAATCCTCATAAGACTTGATTCAATTGGAGCACTGGACAGAATGTTTTATAATGTTAACAGATAAAACCAAACTTGTTTTTATTTCAGTGTGAAATGTTTTATTTTTGATAGTTGGGTTTCTGTATGTTATTATTGTCAGCTTGACTTTTTTCTGTCTGTCTGTCTTCACAGGAATGGAGACGTTGCTGCTCATTTTCTGTTGAACCGGTGAGGTTGTCATTTCTTTATATTGTCTGTTTCACACTAATAACTGGAAAGGCATTCTTGAAAATGACTTTTTAACTTATGTCACCCCTCCTAACATTTGATTAAATAGTAATTAAAACACTTTTAATCATTAATAAGAGCTGTATTTTTTGCCAATATTACACACTAAAATGATTCTCTTCCAAAGAGAAACATAAAGCCATTCTACAAACATTGTATGTTTAAAATGAATAATGAGTAAAATGTGAATGTGGTGTTCCCTCTGAACCCTGCCTCCACATTGAACTGAATGGTTGATATATATATATATATATATATATATATATATATATATATATATATATATATATATATGATGGTGTGGTTTCCCGGACAGGGATTAGTTTAAACCAGGACTAGGCCTTGAATTAGGACATTTAAGTAGTTCTAACAATCAAGCTTTACAAAAAAATTACTTTTGAGTATTATGAGACACAATAATGACACTTTTTTTAATGTATTTAAGATATGTCACTGCTCACTGTTTTTGGGTTTAGACGGGTCTAACATTTATTTTCTTATTATAGTCTTGAGCCCTTCACAGAAAACCGCCCCAGTACAGGATTTTATAACTGTATTTGCTATAATGAATGATGGTACATTCTTTTAGGTACATTTACATTTACATTTATTCATTTGGCAGACGCTTTTATCCAAAGCGACTTACAAGTAGTTTTATACAGTGTCACATTACTGCAGAGCAATCAGGGGTAAGGTGTCTTGCTCAAGGGCACTTCAGTCATGACCTGCTGGCACTGAGATTAGAACCGGCAACCTTCTGATCACAAGCCCAACGCTCTTACCATTAGGCCACAGCTTTTTTTCCCACAGATGCACTGGTGCGACTCACTTTCTCAGTTGGCCGCACTCTTCTTTATAGTAATCATAATGACCTTATTTGATGAATCGTTCTGTTAGGGTTTTTAAATATTTGGCTATAGACCGCTTTATATTTACACTTGAACTGTTTTGTTGTATTATCTATGCACTGCTAGCTTGTATTGTGGGGCAAATCTAACCTTGTCGGGCAAGGTTTTTCCTGGGTCAAAAATGGTCTTTGCTGGTTGGTGACGACCATGGTCATCCACACCTAAAATTACCCTGCTCGTGAACCCAATAAATCCCAAATAAACACAAAGAAACATTTTGTTTGTTATTTTATACAGTTATTATTTAGTATTATAACATTTCAAGTTATATATTGGCTATTAAAGCAATAAGCCCCCTGAAGCAGTGGGTTACGGTGCATTTTATAACAGATCACACAATCCTCCTTTATTGCCCTATTTGCTAAAAGCTGTACTTTTGGACTTTATTTTTAAATAACAGTTTTTATTTGTTCCACCTAAAATTAACTTAAATTTGCTCGTTCAAAATTTGCTCGGTCGGGACGTGCTGTTTGTTATTCACAGCTGTTAGGACAGCGCAAAAGATAGAATTTAACACGGAAAACACTTCACTGGATAGACTTTTCACTTTATGTCAGCTGCATGTGCGGAACACTTTCAGGGAAGAAAAGGCAACATGTTTTTAGATTTTCAGCTCATTCCCACCCGGCTGTAACTCTCATACGACACTGTCCTACCTTGCTTTTGAATGACATGATGTGAGGGAGAGAGACCGCTTAGAAGCTGATAAGAGGAATTTACATTTGAATATAACCTTCAAGGTGTATTTTATACTTTTAGTCATTAAGACCATGTGTCCCTTCGTCGTGTTAACACTTCAACGTGTCCTGCATGAGTTGAGTCTCAGCTGAGCAGCGATGTTCCTGGACGGCGTATTCGGCTAAAAATACTGCAGAACAGTGCAAACCCAAAAGCTATTATCTGCATTTCTAATTCCACGGCCCCTGTTGGAAACTCGCTCTCGCTCGCAGCACTGCAGGGAGAGACACGTGTGGACGTAATTTGCACTTCCAATTAAACTGTCGACCTTTGTGCTATTACTCAAAACGTGACATGTGAACACCCGTCTGCAGGCAAACATGAGAAAGGACATGTTGTCCTGCTGTTTCATCTTGTTAATGTGGAAGGTCGTGCAAATCGTAGTTGGACTCTGAGTCTGACGTAGCGCGTCTCATCTTCAGGGTCATGTGACCAAAGCACAGGATCCGTTTCATTGGCTGGCAGCGAAACACTGATTTGTGAATGAAATGTGTATGGTTGTGTTGGACTACACCGCATACGGGTTAGGGTTAGGTCATTTTGAGTCAGTACTCCGGAGGCATAAAGATGTTTTTAACTAATACAAACTCACGCAGCAGAAAGCATCATGACAGCTGTGTAATGTTATTGACTCTATCGCGTGACAATGGACTACATGCGTGTAGTCTTCGGCGTTCTCCTCGATACGGCGCAGTCATTTCCAGTAAATGTTCAGCGTATCTAAATGCGGAGATCATGGTACATCATTTCTATTTTTAGGGCGGTCACTTAATTAAAAACAATAAATCCTCTTTGTGATATTGACATGCTTTAATGTGAGTTTTTATGACAGATCTTAAATTAGCAGAAGTTCCCCCCCTAATATTTTATAAACGTATCCTCATCTCCTGAATAATAAGGCTGTTGTGTGCACCCTGCAGCAGTCCATCGCTTTCCTAAACAGTGTTAGGCTATAGTCTCATTCAAAGATTTTATTTCATACATTTTTACAACACACCATGTTTTATGCTCACATTGCGCATGAGTAAGAGACAGATGATCTGTTTTTGAAGAGGTTTGTCTGTGAATGTATTTAGGCAAGGCAAGTTTATTTATATAGCACATTTCATACACAATGGTAATTCAAAAATAAATTAAAATATCAATTTGATAGAACAGTGAAGAAATAAGAAAAATTAAATTTAACCAGTTAAGAATAATAACGTCACATGACATTGAAATTTCGATACTGTACTTGTGGCTCAGTCATCTCAGCCGGGCTTCACTGCATTAATAAATTATAACTGACGCGTCATTAAATGAACAAATGTAAGTATTTGGAGTGTTTGGAGGGGGTGTGGCTACACGAGGGCTGATGTAGATGTGTGGGGGTGTGGCTACCAGAGGGCTGATGTAGATGTGTGGTGGTGTGGCTACACGAGGATTGATGTAGACGTGTGGGGGTGTGGCTACACGAGGGCTGATGTAGATGTGTGGGGGTGTGGCTACACGAGGATTGATGTAGATGTGTGGGGGTGTGGCTACACGAGGATTGATGTAGATGTGTGGGGGTGTGGCTACACGAGGGCTGATGTAGATGTGTGGGGGTGTGGCTACACGAGGGCAGATGTAGATGTGTGGGGGTGTGGCTACACGAGGGCTGATGTAGATGTGTGGGGGTGTGGCTACACGAGGGCTGATGTAGATGTGTGGGGGTGTGGCTACACGAGGGCTGATGTAGATGTGTGGGGGTGTGGCTACACGAGGGCTGATGTAGATGTGTGGGGGTGTGGCTACACGAGGGCTGATGTAGATGTGTGGGGGTGTGGCTACACGAGGGCTGATGTAGATGTGTGGGGGTGTGGCTACACGAGGGCTGATGTAGATGTGTGGGGGTGTGGCTACACGAGGGCTGATGTAGATGTGTGGGGGTGTGGCTACACGAGGGTTGATGTAGATGTGTGGGGGTGTGGCTACACGAGGGTTGATGTAGATTTGTGGGGGTGTGGCTACACGAGGGCTGATGTAGATGTGTGGGGGTGTGGCTACACGAGGGCTGATGTAGATGTGTGGGGGTGTGGCTACACGAGGGCTGATGTAGATGTGTAGGGGTGTGGCTACACGAGGGCTGATGTAGATATGTGGGGGTGTGGCTACACGAGGGCTGATGTAGATGTGTGGGGGTGTGGCTACACGAGGGCTGATGTAGATGTGTGGGGGTGTGGCTACACGAGGGTTGATGTAGATGTGTGGGGGTGTGGCTACACGAGGGCTGATGTAGATGTGTGGGGGTGTGGCTACACGAGGGCTGATGTAGATGTGTGGGGGTGTGGCTACACGAGGGCTGATGTAGATGTGTAGGGGTGTGGCTACACGAGGGCTGATGTAGATATGTGGGGGTGTGGCTACACGAGGGTTGTTGTAGATGTGTGGGTGTGTGGCTACACGAGGGCTGATGTAGATGTGTGGGGGTGTGGCTACACGAGGGTTGATGTAGATGTGTGGGGGTGTGGCTACATGAGGGTTGATGTAGATTTGTGGGGGTGTGGCTACAGGAGGTGTTTCAGGCAGGTCTGGCTGAGCATTCGCTTTTACATAGAATTTATCTTTTGTTCTGACACTTTCATTTTTGGCATTTTGCGTGTCTAATACATACATGAGCAACTTATAACACACCAAAGACACTGAAAAACACGTATTCACACCATATGACCCCTTTAAACTAATCGATAAATTAAAATCGTTTCAGCATCACTTGCAGGTGTTGTTCATCATCATGTTATAGTTGTTAAGGGATTTTGATGTTGTGTGGATTATTTTTTCATCAGAGAATATTTATCATCTCGCCTGATGGACGCATTAAGTCTAAAAATAAACACACATTACGTGGATTGAGCCGAGTAAGAGATTTGACAGGATGATTTTTAAAGGTTTAAGATTTCCATCAATTGCTCAGGCTCCGAATGAGTGAGACATCACGACACATACGAACATCAAGAGAATCGTTCCTGCTGGATGCTTTAGTCAATGATAGAAACACATTACTACTGTTATTATCATTGTCATGAAGAGGATTCAGATGTGATGAGAGCGTGAAGAGATGATGATTGATGTAGGACTGTCAGGTTGTTTCTGTATAAGGATATACGTCATTATATCATGAAATGCAGTGGCCAAAGGCTACATTAGGTGTGAAATGATTGTGAAGATGTGTGTTTGTTTTTCAGAGGTTTGTCCTCCACGGCTGTCGTCTGCACTTCTACTTCATCCTCTGTCCGGGTAAGATGAAAAAAACACCTTGCACACGCAGCTCTCCTCAGTTCACGTGTGCCATTTGTTCCTGTACATTTGCTAGTAAAGTGAATTAAAGGAGTCTTTAATGAGCTCAAGACCCAACAGACGTACAGCATTAGTGTGTCTGTCTTCTGTCGGTTTACAGTAAATCAAAACACAGGTCCCCTCCGTTTCTCTCTCAACAGAAGAGATTTGGCCTTTTTGAGCTCACCTTTATACACATCTTTGGCTTGAAAAGAAAAAATAACTGTGTTTTCATGTTTGATGATTTAATATGAGGTCGCAGCTACAGGAAGCCTTCCACTCAATCATAGTCATGCATTATGCATACTGTACATTAGTGTATGTTAGTTGTTTGCTTGTATTGTTAGTACACCTGATGATTGACACATGCCTCCTCACGATGAGGAGTTCGCCATGGTTCTGCTGGTTAAGCTGATGTGTTTCATCAGACGGGACAGATGAGGATTAATAGCTGCCCTTAAGAGAGATACACAACTGTTTTCATTCAGCCGATGCTCTGGGAAGAAAGCTCTCATGTGAATAGATCTGTGAATATGAGGAAATCCCCAGATTCTACCCAGAGACACCGGCTGGAAGTCATCGTCCCTCGCTGCTTCACAACAGAGGCTATTAAGGCCTGGATGGGTTACCATGGAGATGTCCAACATCTGTCCACTGTTTGTTTGTCCAGATGAAAGGAGTCAATAAAATAGACGTGTACCACAAAGTGTTGGCATCTCTGGAGATGTTCAGTGTATTGAATTCTCACACGGAGCATTGATGCGTTCTCCTGAAATGACCTCGACTCACATCACGTGAGATCTTCTATCATGCGTGTGTTTCACATAAACATGAACATTATTGTGCCATATAAGTGCAGATGATGTGGGCTCTTACAGTGATTTACTGCTTTTGCTCACTTGCTCTCTCTCTTTAAAAGGCAGTTTTCTATTTCTGTATCTTTCTCTTCTCTTGCCTTTTCTGTTGGGGTTAGGAGGACAGAATCTGTTGTTACTGGTACATATTTGGGCAAAGATAACAAAGAATTATGGAGCTTTCCTCTTCTCTCTTTGTGTGTGTGTGTGTAGAGAGAGAGACACACACACACACACACACACACACATCACACAGAGGTCGACAGCAGTTAGTGGATCTTATTGCTCTTTTATGACATATCACTTATTGCTCCCTGAACTCTCTGTAAGTCGCTTTGGATAAAAGCATCTGTTAAATGACTAAATGTAAATGTAGTGTTAGGTGCCGGGTCACACATGTCTTGTGTTTCTGTGTTTTTCTGAGTTTTCACCATGTTTGGTCAAAGTGATGATGATCTCCTGCCTCTCACCCCGTTCGCTTTAGGTCTCTAATGTGTATCTGGAGGATTTTTACATGTGAATTTGAGTAAAACATCTTTGTTCTTAGGACTAAAGACTGATGCATGCGTACACTTCTGATGGACTCTATTATTGAAATCTTTCTAACAGGAGTTTCAGTGTTTCTGAATGACAACATTATTGATGGAGATGGAAGTTGACTATGAGACTCTATAGAGAGCTTCCTAAAGTCAAACAGCAGGCGGATTTAATCCAGAGATTCTCTTAGTGAAGTTTTTCTATAACACATATTCAACTCTTTATATATTTAAATGAGCAGGATTCTGTCAAGAGCTGAAGTCGGTCAGTTTCTTCAGATTCCACTCGCACACACACACACACACACACACACATACATAGACAACGTCTCTCTGTTGTTAAACTATACAAACTATTGAAGTCAATGGAAAGATCAAAACTAAAGCTGTGTTCGTGTGTGCATGTTTTCAGAGTTTTCAATGTTTAACTTCATGTTCAAGGTGACTCTTATTTGCAGTAGTCAGGTGCAGGCTATCGTACACACGCACACAAATCCATAAATAATGATGTGTGTAGAGTTGTAGGGCTTCACACACATCTGATGTCATCTTTATGTC
>NC_136778.1:52500-74839 GCF_947034865.1 Barbatula barbatula
CTGTGCGTGCAGTCTGTGTGTGTGTGTGTGTCTGTTCGGTGTGCCTGCAGTGTGTTTGCTGTGCGTGCATTGTGTGTGTGCGTCTGTTCGGTGTTCCTGCAGTGTGTTTGCTGTGCGTGCATTGTGTGTGTGCGTCTGTTCGGTGTGCCTGCAGTGTGTTTGCTGTGCGTGCATTGTGTGTGTGCGTCTGTTCGGTGTGCCTGCAGTGTGTTTGCTGTGCGTGCAGTGTGTGTGTCTGTTCGGTGTGCCTGCAGTGTGTTTGCTGTGCGTGCAGTCTGTGTGTGTGTCTGTTCGGTGTGCCTGCAGTGTGTTTGCTGTGCGTGCAGTCTGTGTGTGTGTCTGTTCGGTGTGCCTGCAGTGTGTTTGCTGTGCGTGCAGTCTGTGTGTGTGTCTGTTCGGTGTGCCTGCAGTGTGTTTGCTGTGCGTGCAGTGTGTGTGTGTCTGTTCGGTGTGCCTGCAGTGTGTTTGCTGTGCGTGCAGTGTGTGTGTGTCTGTTCGGTGTGCCTGCAGTGTGTTTGCTGTGCGTGCAGTCTGTGTGTGTGTCTGTTCGGTGTGCCTGCAGTGTGTTTGCTGTGCGTGCAGTGTGTGTGTGTCTGTTCGGTGTGCCTGCAGTGTGTTTGCTGTGCGTGCAGTGTGTGTGTGTCTGTTCGGTGTGCCTGCAGTGTGTTTGCTGTGCGTGCAGTGTGTGTGTGTCTGTTCGGTGTGCCTGCAGTGTGTTTGCTGTGCGTGCAGTCTGTGTGTGTGTGTGTCTGTTCGGTGTGCCTGCAGTGTGTCTGCTGTGTGTGCGTCTGCTCGGTGTGCCTGCAGTGTGTTTGCTGTGCGTGCAGTGTGTGTGTGCATCTGTTCGGTGTGCCTGCATTGTGTTTGCTGTGCGTGCAGTGTGTGTGTGTGCGTCTGTTCGGTGTGCCTGCAGTGTGTTTGCTATGCGTGCAGTGTGTGTGTGCGTCTGTTCGGTGTGCCTGCAGTGTGTTTGCTGTGCGTCCAGTGTGTGTGTGCGTCTGTTCGGTGTGCCTGCAGTGTGTTCTGTGTGCCTGTAGTGTGTCTGCTGTGTGTGCAGTATGTTCTGTGTGCCTGCAGTGTGTTTGCTGTGCGTGCAGTGTGTGCGTCTGTTAGGTGTGCGTGCAGTGTGTTCTGCGTGTCTGCAGTGTGTGTGCGTCTGTTCGGTGTGCCTGCAGTGTGTTTGCTATGCGTGCAGTGTGTGTGTGTCTGTTCGGTGTGCCTGCAGTGTGTTTGCTGTGCGTCCAGTGTGTGTGTGCGTCTGTTCGGTGTGCCTGCAGTGTGTTCTGTGTGCCTGTAGTGTGTCTGCTGTGTGTGCAGTATGTTCTGTGTGCCTGCAGTGTGTTTGCTGTGCGTGCAGTGTGTGCGTCTGTTAGGTGTGCGTGCAGTGTGTTCTGCGTGTCTGCAGTGTGTGTGCGTCTGTTCGGTGTGCCTGCAGTGTGTTTGCTATGCGTGCAGTGTGTGTGTGCCTGTTCGGTGTGCCTGCAGTGTGTTTGCTGTGCGTGCAGTCTGTGTGTGTGTCTGTTCGGTGTGCCTGCAGTGTGTTTGCTGTGCGTCCAGTGTGTGTGTGCGTCTGTTCGGTGTGCCTGCAGTGTGTTCTGTGTGCCTGCAGTGTGTCTGCTGTGTGTGCAGTATGTTCTGTGTGCCTGCAGTGTGTTTGCTGTGCGTGCAGTGTGTGTGTGTGTGCGTCTGTTCGGTGTGCCTGCAGTGTGTTCTGTGTGCCTGCTGTGTGTGCAGTGTGTGTGCGTCTGTTCGGTGTGCCTGCAGTGTGTTTGCTATGCGTGCAGTGTGTGTGTGCGTCTGTTCGGTGTGTCTGCTGTGTGTGCAGTATGTTCTGTGTGCCTGCAGTGTGTTTGCTGTGCGTGCAGTGTGTGTGTGCGTCTGTTCGGTGTGCGTGCAGTGTGTTCTGCGTGTCTGCAGTGTGTGTGCGTCTGTTCGGTGTGCGTTCAGTGTGTTTGGTGTGTGTCCCATGTGTGAGTTCAGTGGGCTTGTGGGTTCATTGTGTTTGTTTGGTGTGTCAATTCATTGTGTGTGTTCGGTGTACATTCAGTGTGTGTTTGCGAGTGTTCGGTCTGCGTTCAGAGTGTTTGCTGGTTCAGTTTGTGTCTTTGGTGTGTGTGAGTTTATTGTGTGTGTTAGTTGTACGTTCTGTGTGTGTGTGTTTGTTTGTGTGTGTGTGTGTGTGTGTGTGTGCGTCTGTTCGGTGTGCGTACAGTGTGTTCGGTGTGCCTGCAATGTCTGTGTGTGTCTGTTCGGTGTGCATTAAGTGTGTTTCGTGTGTGTGCGTGTGTTCTGTGTGCGAGCAGTGTGTTTGGTGTGTGTTCAGTGTGTCTTTTCGATTTGCTTCCAGTGTTTCCTCATCTGTAAGTCGCTTTGGATAAAAGCGTCTGCTAAATGACTAAATGTAAATGTAGTGTCTTTGTTATGCGTGTGGGTGGGTGCAGTGTGTGCGTTTGATGTGTGGGTTCACAGTGTGTGTGTGTGTGTTTGGTGTGCGTGCGTGCGTGCGTGTGTGTTCAGTGTGCATGCAGTGTGTTCTGTTTGCATGCAGGGTTAGGGTAAGGGTTAGTTTGCCTGCAGTGTATTTTGTGTGCCTGCAGTGTGTTCTGTTTGCCTGCAGTGTGTTCTGTTTGCATGCAGTGTGTTTTGTTTGCATGCAGGGTTAGGGTTAGGGTTAGTTTGCCTGCAGTGTATTCCGTGTGCCTGCAGTGTGTCTGCTGTGAGTGCGTCTGCTCGGTGTGCCTGCAGTGTGTTTGCTGTGCGATCAGTGTGTGTGTGTGTCTGTTCGGTGTGCCTGCAGTGTGTTTGCTGTGCGTGCAGTGTGTGTGTGTGTCTGTTCGGTGTGCCTGCAGTGTGTTTGCTGTGCGTGCAGTGTGTGTGTTTGTGTGCGTCTGTTCGGTGTGCCTGCAGTGTGTTTGCTGTGCGTGCAGTCTGTGTGTGTGTGTGTGTCTGCTCGGTGTGCCTGCAGTGTGTTTGCTTTGCGTGCAGTCTGTGTGTGTGTCTGTTCGGTGTGCCTGCAGTGTGTTTGCTGTGCGTGCAGTGTGTGTGCGTCTGTTCGGTGGGCCTGCAGTGTGTTTGCTATGCGTGCAGTGTGTGTGTGCGTCTGTTCGGTGTGCCTGCAGTGTGTTTGCTGTGCGTGCAGTCTGTGTGTGTGTCTGTTCGGTGTGCCTGCAGTGTGTTTGCTGTGCGTGCAGTGTGTGTGTGTCTGTTCGGTGTGCCTGCAGTGTGTTTGCTGTGCGTGCAGTCTGTGTGTGTGTCTGTTCGGTGTGCCTGCAGTGTGTTTGCTGTGCGTGCAGTGTGTGTGTGTGTGTCTGTTCGGTGTGCCTGCAGTGTGTTTGCTGTGCGTGCAGTGTGTGTGTGTGTGTGTCTGTTCGGTGTGCCTGCAGTGTGTTTGCTGTGCGTGCAGTCTGTGTGTGTGTGTGTGTCTGTTCGGTGTGCCTGCAGTGTGTTTGCTGTGCGTGCATTGTGTGTGTGCGTCTGTTCGGTGTTCCTGCAGTGTGTTTGCTGTGCGTGCATTGTGTGTGTGCGTCTGTTCGGTGTGCCTGCAGTGTGTTTGCTGTGCGTGCATTGTGTGTGTGCGTCTGTTCGGTGTGCCTGCAGTGTGTTTGCTGTGCGTGCAGTGTGTGTGTCTGTTCGGTGTGCCTGCAGTGTGTTTGCTGTGCGTGCAGTCTGTGTGTGTGTCTGTTCGGTGTGCCTGCAGTGTGTTTGCTGTGCGTGCAGTCTGTGTGTGTGTCTGTTCGGTGTGCCTGCAGTGTGTTTGCTGTGCGTGCAGTGTGTGTGTGTGTCTGTTCGGTGTGCCTGCAGTGTGTTTGCTGTGCGTGCAGTCTGTGTGTGTGTCTGTTCGGTGTGCCTGCAGTGTGTTTGCTGTGCGTGCAGTGTGTGTGTGTCTGTTCGGTGTGCCTGTAGTGTGTTTGCTGTGCGTGCAGTGTGTGTGTGTCTGTTCGGTGTGCCTGCAGTGTGTTTGCTGTGCGTGCAGTGTGTGTGTGTCTGTTCGGTGTGCCTGCAGTGTGTTTGCTGTGCGTGCAGTCTGTGTGTGTGTGTGTCTGTTCGGTGTGCCTGCAGTGTGTCTGCTGTGTGTGCGTCTGCTCGGTGTGCCTGCAGTGTGTTTGCTGTGCGTGCAGTGTGTGTGTGCATCTGTTCGGTGTGCCTGCATTGTGTTTGCTGTGCGTGCAGTGTGTGTGTGTGCGTCTGTTCGGTGTGCCTGCAGTGTGTTTGCTATGCGTGCAGTGTGTGTGTGCGTCTGTTCGGTGTGCCTGCAGTGTGTTTGCTGTGCGTCCAGTGTGTGTGTGCGTCTGTTCGGTGTGCCTGCAGTGTGTTCTGTGTGCCTGTAGTGTGTCTGCTGTGTGTGCAGTATGTTCTGTGTGCCTGCAGTGTGTTTGCTGTGCGTGCAGTGTGTGCGTCTGTTAGGTGTGCGTGCAGTGTGTTCTGCGTGTCTGCAGTGTGTGTGCGTCTGTTCGGTGTGCCTGCAGTGTGTTTGCTATGCGTGCAGTGTGTGTGTGTCTGTTCGGTGTGCCTGCAGTGTGTTTGCTGTGCGTCCAGTGTGTGTGTGCGTCTGTTCGGTGTGCCTGCAGTGTGTTTGCTGTGCGTCCAGTGTGTGTGTGCGTCTGTTCGGTGTGCCTGCAGTGTGTTCTGTGTGCCTGCAGTGTGTCTGCTGTGTGTGCAGTATGTTCTGTGTGCCTGCAGTGTGTTTGCTGTGCGTGCAGTGTGTGTGTGTGTGCGTCTGTTCGGTGTGCCTGCAGTGTGTTCTGTGTGCCTGCTGTGTGTGCAGTGTGTGTGCGTCTGTTCGGTGTGCCTGCAGTGTGTTTGCTATGCGTGCAGTGTGTGTGTGCGTCTGTTCGGTGTGTCTGCTGTGTGTGCAGTATGTTCTGTGTGCCTGCAGTGTGTTTGCTGTGCGTGCAGTGTGTGTGTGCGTCTGTTCGGTGTGCGTGCAGTGTGTTCTGCGTGTCTGCAGTGTGTGTGCGTCTGTTCGGTGTGCGTTCAGTGTGTTTGGTGTGTGTCCCATGTGTGAGTTCAGTGGGCTTGTGGGTTCATTGTGTTTGTTTGGTGTGTGTATTCATTTTGTGTGTTCGGTGTACATTCAGTGTGTGTTTGCGAGTGTTCGGTCTGCGTTCAGAGTGTTTGCTGGTTCAGTTTGTGTCTTTGGTGTGTGTGAGTTTATTGTGTGTGTTAGTTGTACGTTCTGTGTGTGTGTGTTTGTTTGTGTGTGTGTGTGTGTGTGTGTGCGTCTGTTCGGTGTGCGTACAGTGTGTTCGGTGTGCCTGCAATGTCTGTGTGTGTCTGTTCGGTGTGCATTAAGTGTGTTTCGTGTGTGTGCGTGTGTTCTGTGTGCGAGCAGTGTGTTTGGTGTGTGTTCAGTGTGTCTTTTCGATTTGCTTCCAGTGTTTCCTCATCTGTAAGTCGCTTTGGATAAAAGCGTCTGCTAAATGACTAAATGTAAATGTAGTGTCTTTGTTATGCGTGTGGGTGGGTGCAGTGTGTGCGTTTGATGTGTGGGTTCACAGTGTGTGTGTGTGTGTTTGGTGTGCGTGCGTGCGTGCGTGCGTGTGTGTTCAGTGTGCATGCAGTGTGTTCTGTTTGCATGCAGGGTTAGGGTAAGGGTTAGTTTGCCTGCAGTGTATTTTGTGTGCCTGCAGTGTGTTCTGTTTGCCTGCAGTGTGTTCTGTTTGCATGCAGTGTGTTTTGTTTGCATGCAGGGTTAGGGTTAGGGTTAGTTTGCCTGCAGTGTATTCCGTGTGCCTGCAGTGTGTCTGCTGTGAGTGCGTCTGCTCGGTGTGCCTGCAGTGTGTTTGCTGTGCGATCAGTGTGTGTGTGTGTCTGTTCGGTGTGCCTGCAGTGTGTTTGCTGTGCGTGCAGTGTGTGTGTGTGTCTGTTCGGTGTGCCTGCAGTGTGTTTGCTGTGCGTGCAGTGTGTGTTTGTGTGCGTCTGTTCGGTGTGCCTGCAGTGTGTTTGCTGTGCGTGCAGTCTGTGTGTGTGTGTGTGTCTGGTCGGTGTGCCTGCAGTGTGTTTGCTGTGCGTGCAGTCTGTGTGTGTGTCTGTTCGGTGTGCCTGCAGTGTGTTTGCTGTGCGTGCAGTGTGTGTGCGTCTGTTCGGTGTGCCTGCAGTGTGTTTGCTATGCGTGCAGTGTGTGTGTGCATCTGTTCGGTGTGCCTGCAGTGTGTTTGCTGTGCGTGCAGTCTGTGTGTGTGTCTGTTCGGTGTGCCTGCAGTGTGTTTGCTGTGCGTGCAGTGTGTGTGTGTCTGTTCGGTGTGCCTGCAGTGTGTTTGCTGTGCGTGCAGTCTGTGTGTATGTGTGTGTCTGCTCGGTGTGCCTGCAGTGTGTTTGCTGTGCGTGCAGTCTGTGTGTGTGTCTGTTCGGTGTGCCTGCAGTGTGTTTGCTGTGCGTGCAGTCTGTGTGTCTGTCTGTTCGGTGTGCCTGCAGTGTGTTTGCTGTGCGTGCAGTGTGTGTGTGTGTCTGTTCGGTGTGCCTGCAGTGTGTTTGCTGTGCGTGCAGTGTGTGTGTGTGTGTGTCTGTTCGGTGTGCCTGCAGTGTGTTTGCTGTGCGTGCAGTCTGTGTGTGTGTGTGTGTGTCTGTTCGGTGTGCCTGCAGTGTGTTTGCTGTGCGTGCATTGTGTGTGTGCGTCTGTTCGGTGTTCCTGCAGTGTGTTTGCTGTGCGTGCATTGTGTGTGTGCGTCTGTTCGGTGTGCCTGCTGTGTGTTTGCTGTGCGTGCATTGTGTGTGTGCGTCTGTTCGGTGTTCCTGCAGTGTGTTTGCTGTGCGTGCATTGTGTGTGTGTGTCTGTTCGGTGTGCCTGCAGTGTGTTTGCTGTGCGTGCAGTCTGTGTGTGTGTCTGTTCGGTGTGCCTGCAGTGTGTTTGCTGTGCGTGCAGTGTGTGTGTGTCTGTTCGGTGTGCCTGCAGTGTGTTTGCTGTGCGTGCAGTGTGTGTGTGTGTCTGTTCGGTGTGCCTGCAGTGTGTTTGCTGTGCGTGCAGTCTGTGTGTGTGTCTGTTCGGTGTGCCTGCAGTGTGTTTGCTGTGCGTGCAGTGTGTGTGTGTGTCTGTTCGGTGTGCCTGCAGTGTGTTTGCTGTGCGTGCAGTCTGTGTGTGTGTCTGTTCGGTGTGCCTGCAGTGTGTTTGCTGTGCGTGCAGTGTGTGTGTGTCTGTTCGGTGTGCCTGCAGTGTGTTTGCTGTGCGTGCAGTGTGTGTGTGTCTGTTCGGTGTGCCTGCAGTGTGTTTGCTGTGCGTGCAGTGTGTGTGTGTCTGTTCGGTGTGCCTGCAGTGTGTTTGCTGTGCGTGCAGTCTGTGTGTGTGTGTGTCTGTTCGGTGTGCCTGCAGTGTGTCTGCTGTGTGTGCGTCTGCTCGGTGTGCCTGCAGTGTGTTTGCTGTGCGTGCAGTGTGTGTGTGCGTCTGCTCGGTGTGCCTGCAGTGTGTTTGCTGTGCGTGCAGTGTGTGTGTCTGTTCGGTGTGCCTGCATTGTGTTTGCTGTGCGTGCAGTGTGTGTGTGTGCGTCTGTTCGGTGTGCCTGCAGTGTGTTTGCTATGCGTGCAGTGTGTGTGTGCGTCTGTTCGGTGTGCCTGCAGTGTGTTTGCTGTGCGTCCAGTGTGTGTGTGCGTCTGTTCGGTGTGCCTGCAGTGTGTTCTGTGTGCCTGTAGTGTGTCTGTTGTGTGTGCAGTATGTTCTGTGTGCCTGCAGTGTGTTTGCTGTGCGTGCAGTGTGTGCGTCTGTTAGGTGTGCGTGCAGTGTGTTCTGCGTGTCTGCAGTGTGTGTGCGTCTGTTCGGTGTGCCTGCAGTGTGTTTGCTATGCGTGCAGTGTGTGTGTGTCTGTTCGGTGTGCCTGCAGTGTGTTTGCTGTGCGTCCAGTGTGTGTGTGCGTCTGTTCGGTGTGCCTGCAGTGTGTTTGCTGTGCGTCCAGTGTGTGTGTGCGTCTGTTCGGTGTGCCTGCAGTGTGTTCTGTGTGCCTGCAGTGTGTCTGCTGTGTGTGCAGTATGTTCTGTGTGCCTGCAGTGTGTTTGCTGTGCGTGCAGTGTGTGTGTGTGTGCGTCTGTTCGGTGTGCCTGCAGTGTGTTCTGTGTGCCTGCTGTGTGTGCAGTGTGTGTGCGTCTGTTCGGTGTGCCTGCAGTGTGTTTGCTATGCGTGCAGTGTGTGTGTGCGTCTGTTCGGTGTGCCTGCAGTGTGTTTGCTGTGCGTCCAGTGTGTGTGTGCGTCTGTTCGGTGTGCCTGCAGTGTGTTCTGTGTGCCTGTAGTGTGTCTGCTGTGTGTGCAGTATGTTCTGTGTGCCTGCAGTGTGTTTGCTGTGCGTGCAGTGTGTGCGTCTGTTAGGTGTGCGTGCAGTGTGTTCTGCGTGTCTGCAGTGTGTGTGCGTCTGTTCGGTGTGCCTGCAGTGTGTTTGCTATGCGTGCAGTGTGTGTGTGCCTGTTCGGTGTGCCTGCAGTGTGTTTGCTGTGCGTCCAGTGTGTGTGTGCGTCTGTTCGGTGTGCCTGCAGTGTGTTTGCTGTGCGTCCAGTGTGTGTGTGCGTCTGTTCGGTGTGCCTGCAGTGTGTTCTGTGTGCCTGCAGTGTGTCTGCTGTGTGTGCAGTATGTTCTGTGTGCCTGCAGTGTGTTTGCTGTGCGTGCAGTGTGTGTGTGTGTGCGTCTGTTCGGTGTGCCTGCAGTGTGTTCTGTGTGCCTGCTGTGTGTGCAGTGTGTGTGCGTCTGTTCGGTGTGCCTGCAGTGTGTTTGCTATGCGTGCAGTGTGTGTGTGCGTCTGTTCGGTGTGTCTGCTGTGTGTGCAGTATGTTCTGTGTGCCTGCAGTGTGTTTGCTGTGCGTGCAGTGTGTGTGTGCGTCTGTTCGGTGTGCGTGCAGTGTGTTCTGCGTGTCTGCAGTGTGTGTGCGTCTGTTCGGTGTGCGTTCAGTGTGTTTGGTGTGTGTCCCATGTGTGAGTTCAGTGGGCTTGTGGGTTCATTGTGTTTGTTTGGTGTGTGTATTCATTGTGTGTGTTCGGTGTACATTCAGTGTGTGTTTGCGAGTGTTCGGTCTGCGTTCAGAGTGTTTGCTGGTTCAGTTTGTGTCTTTGGTGTGTGTGAGTTTATTGTGTGTGTTAGTTGTACGTTCTGTGTGTGTGTGTGTGTTTGTTTGTGTGTGTGTGTGTGTGTGTGTGTGTGTGTGCGTCTGTTCGGTGTGCGTACAGTGTGTTCGGTGTGCCTGCAATGTCTGTGTGTGTCTGTTCGGTGTGCATTAAGTGTGTTTCGTGTGTGTGCGTGTGTTCTGTGTGCGAGCAGTGTGTTTGGTGTGTGTTCAGTGTGTCTTTTCGATTTGCTTCCAGTGTTTCCTCATCTGTAAGTCGCTTTGGATAAAAGCGTCTGCTAAATGACTAAATGTAAATGTAGTGTCTTTGTTATGCGTGTGGGTGGGTGCAGTGTGTGCGTTTGATGTGTGGGTTCACAGTGTGTGTGTGTGTGTTTGGTGTGCGTGCGTGCGTGCGTGTGTGTTCAGTGTGCATGCAGTGTGTTCTGTTTGCATGCAGGGTTAGGGTAAGGGTTAGTTTGCCTGCAGTGTATTTTGTGTGCCTGCAGTGTGTTCTGTTTGCCTGCAGTGTGTTCTGTTTGCATGCAGTGTGTTTTGTTTGCATGCAGGGTTAGGGTTAGGGTTAGTTTGCCTGCAGTGTATTCCGTGTGCCTGCAGTGTGTTCTGTTTGCATGCAGTGTGTTCTGTTTGCATGCAGTGTGTTCTGTTTGCATGCAGTGTGTTCTGTTTGCATGCAGTGTGTTCGATGAGCGTAGTGTGTGTGTTTGGTGTGCCTGCAGTGTGTTTTGTGTGGGTGCAGTGTGTGTGTGTGTCCGTTCGGTGTATTTGGGGTGCGTTCAGTGTGTGTGTGTTCTGTGTATGTTCAATGTGTGCGTGTGTTCGGTGTGTGCGTTTGCAGTGTGTGTGTCTTTTCGATGTGTCAGTGTCTATGGTGTGTGTGTGTGTGTGTTCGGTGTGCTTGCAGTGTGTGTGTTCGGTATGCGTTCTCCAACAGTCTAGAGATCATTTACATTTACATTTATTCATTTGGCAGACGCTTTTATCCAAAGCGACTTACAAGTAGTTTTTTACAGTGTCACATTACTGCAGAGCAATCAGGGGTAAGGTGTCTTGCTCAAGGGCACTTCAGTCATGACCTGCTGGCACTGAGATTAGAACCGGCAACCTTCAGAATCTCAGTCTCTCACTCATGTTGTGTTGTGTTGTATTTGACAGGACCCCTTCATGTTTGAGCCGAGCTGCAGTTTCAAAGTGGATGAGTTTGGCTTCTTTCTCACGTGGAAGAGTGACGGGAAGGTGCTGAGATTTTCTTAATTAACTGAGATGTTGTGTCATGATGAAAGAGCACTAAACACAATTTTTTTTAATAAAACACATTAATGTAAAAAATATATTATATTTCAAGTCACACTTCATGATATCTCCCCCATCAATTAACAGACATTTTATACAAATGCTAATGATAGAAGATCAAATCCTTGTTTCAGGTTTTGTTTTGAGCAGATTCAGCTTCATCAGTTTTGTGTGTTCTTGTCTCTGTCCTATAGGAAGGTCAAGTTCTGGAATGTTCTCTGATCAACAGCATTCGTCCGGGAGTCGTGCTGAAGGTTGGAAACATTTCATTTCTCACTGTAGGGTTATGATTGTGAGGTATGTTAATCTGCTCCAAAACAAAACCTGCTTACGTGTACAGAGATGTTCAGATGCTCATTTTAATGCTTCTCTTCTTCTTCTCATTTGTTTGTCGCATTGGATAAACGCATCTGATAAATGAGTAAATGTAAATCTCTAGTCGTCTTTCTAGTGATCATGTGACATAGAGAAACATATTTGACCTGAAGACCATCATGTGTGTCACAGTGTCTGTATGTATGAACGTCATCATGTTAATGAGCTGATGTGTATCTGACACATTACTGACTGATGATGGGACATGTGTGTGTGTGTGTGTGAGATCCTGTGGACATTATTTAACCCAACTCATATTCAGTCTCTGTGTCAAATATTGACTCCCCGTCACCCCACCCTGCTGTTCTGTTTGTCATGTTATAGCAGCGTCTTTCAGGATCTTAAGACGGTTGTGGTTCTGTTTGTCAAGCGGGAGGTTTCATGTTTATACTTTCAACCGTCTGCCGTTCTTATCGCTCACACAAACACAAGCTGTCGTCCTTACATGAAGTAAAGATGCCATGTGTTCAAACATCATCCCAGTACACTAGAAATAATCCAGCGCAGAAATAAAAGTCGATGACACGTTTCTTTTTCACATCACATTTCATTAGGGTTGGATTCCTGAAATCATTTTATGGTGCTCCGAGTATGTCTCATGAGGATGTTGAAGGTGTTTCACATCATCTGTTAAGTGTGGATACTCTAGTTGTTCAGGAGTGATCGTCAGCAGTGACACATTATTCAGCTTTATATGAAACACACACACGCTCACGACTGATATAACTGCAGTTCTGGATGAAATGGGAAATACATTGCAATCATCACAACATGCATATCATCCGTCAATATTAATATATATCAAGTGAAGTTATGTTCCGGGTGTTTTTTAGGGGCCGGGGAGGTGTGCTGTTTTATTTACAGTGTTTGCTTTCTGCAGGACTTAAAGATTCTGGCATATCTTGAAGCGGCGGGGAAGAGCGAGGCCGATCTTGATGGTCGCATCATCTGCGTCTGCAGCGGACCAGACCTGGTCAACCTCAGCTTCATGTACATGCTGACGGACAGCCCAGATACTGCCAAGGTAACCGTCACCGTGGCAACCTCTGTTTTACCAATCAACGCCGCAGGGTTTTAGATGAAGCTCACGGAGCCCCTGTGTGTGTGTTCAACTCATTCAAATAGTGTGATTCAATAAAGATGAACCTCTGAGAACACACACACACACTATCACCAGACAAACATGTGATCACACACCTCATTGGTGTTTGGATGATCAGATCATTTCTTGTTTCTCATCTTCACTCTTGTTGTTCTCTTCTGAAAACAACCCTACATCAGTCACTCACCACTGAATGAATTTTTCAAGGTTACAAGACGCAGTTCATGTCCAGACCTGCCAAAAGCTGAGATGATAGAGCTGGATAAAGAAGGAAGTGACGACTTGACACGTCTTCACTAAGAAATTTCAGCTGCTGTTAGATTATTAATTATAATCTTAAATCAAATGTTGCCTTGTTGTGCGAGCACTGTTGAGCTTGTGCAGAGGCTGCAGCTTTTGCCAGAGGGGAACTGGAATCCACTGGTTAGGCCTGGTTTACCTCTATGAGGTTTTTTCTCCTCCAATGGAGTTTTGGGTTCCTCGCCACCGTTTGCATACTGTTAGCACTGTTTGCCTGGCCGGGGGGCTGCTAGAATTTTATAGTTTTATTTAATTATCACTGCATGTAGGAAATTATAGTCTGTTTAATATTTGACCTTTGTTTCTCTCTTCTTATCTTGGGTGTGTGGTTCTCGGTGATGGCCCATGATCTGTGTGTTGTTTTCAGATGTTGTGTGTTGTGTGTTCAGATGTTGTGTGTTGTGTGTTCAGATGTTGTGTTGTTGTGTTTTCAGATGTTGTGTTGTTGCATGCTTCTTCTATGATTCACCTGGCGAGTTTGTATTTCATCAGGTGTATCCTAAAGGAAGCGGTGAGATGGTAACGGGTATGAGGACGCAGGTCCTGTTTGACAGTAACCGTTGTCGAGAGGACTCTCAGGTCATCAGGGGGGTCATGTCGTGTTTGTTTCTCTTGTTTGCAGAAATGGATGGAAGGCTTGAAATCGGTGATTCACAACTTCAAGGCCAATAATGTTTGTCCGATGACCTGTCTGAAGAAACAGTGAGTCAATCTGACACACACCTCACCTTTGCGTCAATGCACAAGATGCTCACAAAGTCTCTTGTCTTTCTTCACGTTTAGTTGGATGAAACTGTCGTTCCTTACAAACGTGAACGGACAGATCCCGGTGCGAGGGTAAGTGACGATGTCCTGTAGTCACTCTGCATCAGCTCTCTTTAGTCTGAAATCAATTCTGTTTCCTGTTGCAGAATCACAAGGACGTTCGGCTCAGGTAAAACGGAGAAAGGAATATTTCAGGCTCTGAAGGAGCTCGGCCTGCCCAGTGGAAAGGTGTCGTATTTTGCTCCTCGTTCTTTTATTGTTTGTGTTGTTAGTTTCTTCGTCCTTTGACCTGCTGAAAGTTTTTTTGCTTTTCAGAACGATGAAATTGAACATTCGGTCTTCACGTTTGATGTCTTCTACGCCCTCACTCAGAAGATTAGCCCTCGCAACGACATATGGGAGCTTTTCCAGAAGATGTACGTCCTCTGAACCGCCAGAACTGAATAAACGCAGAGCTGTGTGTTTTTCTCAGGAGTTTATAAAGTGATCTCTGTAGATACGCATCAGTTTGTGAAGCGCCGGACTGCGTCACACTACTAACTACATACTGTACTGTAGCGTAAAGAATCTAACGGCTTCACCTGTAATGTTATAAACTAACAGTTTGTGATTCAGAAATGCTTTGCGATGTCTAATTCTCTCTCTGTCTTTGATTTCTGATTAATCTCTTTGCAGCAACGGGAACAAAAGTGATTATTTAACCGTAGAGCAGTTAGTCAGCTTTCTAAATGAAGTAAGCTTTTTATCATCATTAACTCTTCCCTCGTGTGCATGCTCCTTTCATCCTGTTATAAGCCAATCACTGTCCTCCATGACGTAACCATGACTACAGTGCCAGCTGTCTGGCTGTTTCTCTGTCTCACTGCTTGTTGTTGATGCACACCTTCTGTTACTGGTCTATTGATACCATGCATTGTGTTTGTTTGTCTGCTGTAATGCAGAGTGAAGCTCATCAGCCACAGTCACTGACCGATAGATTCTTCTTGTTTCTTCATGAAACGTCTCTGTCGCTCACTGTGTGCTTTCTGATCTCATATTCGGCCGCTATGATCTGAGGAATGATGTTTGATTTTCTCTGTAGAACCAGCGAGACCCTCGACTCAATGAGATCCTCTTTCCCTTCTACGACCCAAAGCGAGTGATGCAGATCATTGAGAAGTACGAGAGAGACGGAGACTTAAAGAAGAAAGGTTAGAATACTGAACGATCCACTGCTGTCCTCTAGTGTTCCCTCACTGTATTTACACTCAACCGCAGTGTCAAGCGAACACTAAAGTGTGATTTACTCCAGATTTAAGACACTGGTGATTTAAAACAATACGAATCCAAATCACATTCACACTTTGAGTACAGATGGAGTGTCACTGAATGTTTCTGCTCTGTGGATGTTCCCAAGAAACGTCACATCACGTCCAAATTTGATCTTTAATTTTCTGACCCAGAACGCTTTGATAAAAGGATTTCACACCATTTTAAAATATTCTTAAATACTGTGAAACAAAGGAGTTTAATAATGTAAGAAACAACAAACAGCCCACGAGAAACTCTTCACACACACGCCATATGCTGTCAGTGAGTTTAATTGGTCCAGATTCTTTCGTTTGATTTCAGGTCGCATGTCTAGCGACGGCTTCTGTCGGTACCTGATGTCAGATGAGAACGCCCCGGTGTTTCTGGACCGGTTGGATATGTGTCAGGAGATGGATCATCCTGTGGCTCATTATCTCATCAGCTCTTCACACAACACTTATCTGACCGGACGACAGTTCGGCGGCAAATCTTCTGTTGAGATGTACCGACAGGTGTTGCTGTCTGGCTGCAGGTGTGTGTGTGTGTTTATCTGACTCAAAAAAAACACTCATGTGTGGTTAGGATTCAAACATAAACACTCATGTGTGGTTATGCGTGCCTGTGTGTATGTGTGCGTGTCTGTGTGTGCTTGTCTGTGTGTGCGTGTATTTGTGTGTGTGTATGTGTCTGTGCGTGTATCTGTGTGTGTGTGTGTGTGTATCTGTGTGTGCGTATCTGTGTGTGTGTGCGTATCTGTGTGTGCATATATATATGTGTGTGTGTGTGTGTGTGTGTGTGCGCGTATCTGTGTGTGCATATATATATGTGTGTGTGTGCACGTATCTGTGTGCGTGCCTGTTTTTGTGTGTGTCTGTGTGTATGTGTGTGTGTGTGTGTGTGTGTGTGTATCTGTGTGTGCGTATCTGTGTGTGTGTGTGTGTGTGTGTGTGTGTGTGTGTGTGTGTGTGTGTGTGTGTGCGCGTATCTGTGTGTGCATATATATATATGTGTGTGTGTGCACGTATCTGTGTGCGTGCCTGTTTTTGTGTGTGTCTGTGTGTGTTTTAGGTGCATTGAGTTGGACTGCTGGGATGGTAAAGGTGAAGATCAGGAGCCAATCATAACTCACGGAAAGGCCATGTGCACTGATATTCTGTTTAAGGTGGGACTTTAGGTTTAATACTGTGCTCATTTTTTTGAGACATTTTAATATAAAACATTTTTCAGTTGCAAAAGGTGATAAACCTCACGTCAAGAGTTGAGTCTGAAATGTGTGTATTACGACAGAAGTTTCATTGATTTCAGTCACAGGACTTCTCATCATTCATCTCTCATTCATGTCCGTCAAGAACAATAACAAGGGTTTTTTAGGGTTTTAGTGTTGGTTATGTGATTATATAGACGACTTCGTAATTTTGATGTCATCATAAATATCATGTTTACAATGTGTCCACCAATCAGTGATGTTATTTCATCTCTTGTTTTTTTTAACAGGATGTAATTCAAGCCATTAAAGAGACAGCGTTTGTGGCATCTGAATATCCCGTCATTCTCTCCTTTGAGAACCACTGCAGGTAAAACAATGAAAAGCAAGTAGATTGACGAGAGGTGTTGATGTGTTCTTGATGTGTATTTGTGTGTTGCAGTAAAACACAGCAGTATAAGATGTCAAAGTATTGCGAGGAGATGTTTGGTGATCTGTTACTCAAGCAGCCGCTGGAGGGTTTTCCGGTACGTGATCTCTTCTATTCCCTCGCACACAAACCCACCCGAGAGCCAGAGTGCCCATGCGGTCCACTGAGAGAACACTATTCTGATTCTGTCTGTCGGCTTTATGGGCGCAGCGGTTCTGTTTTTAAATGAATGTGGTTTGTTTTCAGTTAGATGCTGGACAGCCGTTACCATCCCCGAACGACCTCAAGCTCAAAATCCTCATCAAAAACAAGCGCTTAAAACCTGAAGTAGAGCAAAGTGGGTGGATCACTGTCTGTTTGTTTTGTCCTGTTGTTGAATTTGGAATGTGAATGTAGTTAATGATGTGTTTACAGGGCAGCTGGAGTCCTTTAAGAAGCACATGGAAGCTGGGGAGATGAGCATACAGGCCGGAGAAGATGACAACGATGAAGACCTGGAGAGCGGTACAACGAGCTGGATTAACTGATGACCTCAGAAATCAATAGACATCACAATTATTTCATTATGGGTTAACACGCGGATGTAACAAGACCTGTTTGACGTTTGACAAGGACCCAATTGATCTACAGGTTGCGCAATGTCATTCGATTTCGTCAAATCCACTTCCAAAAAATCCAGTCTGCCTCTTTCTGCATAAATAACCAATCACAATCAAAAGCATCGATCTGTTGTTCCCTAAACCAATGAGCTTTCATTGTCACACAGAAGCAAGCCGGGACTTCAGCCAACATGACTATTAGCATCAGCATAGATTATTTCATTGTATCCTAATTATTGGGGTCAGCAGTGGTCTAGTGGTTATAGAGTTGGGCTTGTGATCAGAAGGTTGCTGGTTCTAATCTCAGTGTCAGCAGGTCATGACTGAAGTGCCCTTGAGCAAGACACCTTACCCCTGATTGCTCTGCAGTAATGTGACACTGTAAAAAACTACTTTTAAGTCGCTTTGGATAAAAGCGTCTGCCAAATGAATATATATTATTGTGGAGTTGAAAGCTTGCACGTGTACGTCACATGTATGACAGCATCATATACATCTGTGACAGTAAAGGGATGAGATCATTTACAAATAGATCACAAGAGATGAAATTCTGTCTGTCTGTCTGCAGCAGTGGATGTTAAAGAGTTAAACTCTGAGCTGAAGACCAGTAACAATCTGTCGATGTCAGAAGATGGCAGTGAGCAGAACACTCAGGACAGTCTCAAGAAGAAGGTGAGACGCAGGCAGCTATTGGATGTCGGATGCACTTTAGGTTCTGCTCTTGACTTCATGTTGTTCTTCTAGATTCTTGAAGATGATGTGACAGAAATGTCAGAGGTTACTGATGTGACGGATGTTTCTGAAGCGTCTGATCTTGATAACAAAAAGAAGGTCTGATGATCATTCTGATGTCTGATGTTGACTTGGAAATGGTTTTCAGCATTCAGATCATTCAGCCTTGTGTTTTGTCATCAGGGGGCAGAATCGGCAGAAGACGCAGATGCAGAACAGCAACTGATCGCCTCATATAAGTATGAAGGAGCTACTACCAACATCCACCCGTTTCTGTCTGCCATGGTCAACTACGCCCAGCCGGTGAAGTTTCAAGGATTTAAGGTTGCAGAAGGTCAGTTATAAACATTACGTTCTGATTGGATGAGCTGCATCTTATCATCACACACCTACGACTGCACATTTGACATCATTTCATAAGTTGGTTAGTTTCTCAACGACCTCAAACAATCTGCAGTTAAACTAGTGATGTGTTTTAGATCAGTGGTTTTCAAACTGTGGTACATGACACGACAGAAAACTCCATATAGTCATTTACATTTCCTGTTTTAAATACAATTTCTAAAGTTTAATACATAACTGATAAATACAGAATATAACTCCGCTTAAAATAGTTTCTCATGAGCGGCTGTAACTCAGGTTTGTGACGGACAGCTCAAACACAGAGCGGGAGCAGACAGGCGTTTGTGAGTCTCTCTCTCTCTCTCTGATCCGATGAGCTGCATGTAATTTAAGTTTCTTATGTATTTCTGCTCTGTTTAAAGCTGTTGTTATTGCTGTAAAGTGCTAATTTAACGTGCGTCTGCATCTACTCGAGGTAAAAATCAATGAAGCGTGCCTTGCGATTTAGTTTCGACAAAAGTCGCTGCAGTAAAGTGTGAGTCTCTTGTTTGTTCTATATACAGCTCTTCTCAATGTCTACATACATTTATCTTCGCTGTTTAATATTCTTTCCCTATTGTTAGTCTTTAATATAAGTTTGTAGTCTTGAAGGCCCCACAAAGTGAATAAATCCCCCTTAAGTCATTTACAGATCCCTGTTAACTGTGCATTACAGAAAAGTGTTTTGTGTTCACTATTACTGCTGAATAACTGTTGTTTAGCAGCTGGTAAATAAATTAGGGTTTGCATTATTAATAATACATTACAATTGGAGCAAGAGGTGTAAAGACAAAGGCTCACAGCTCTAGTATTCCTTTGAATGTTTCATAGACCGCGGAACTGGGGGGGCCAGGGGGGCCACGGCCCGGGCAACTTTTGTACTCTGACAAACTATCTGATATGAATAAAAGCCTAAGTTGTATCCGTGTTTTTACGAGCCAAACAATACTAGTCACCACACAGCTTCACTCACTCTCACCAACTGCTGCGATAAAAAAAACTCACACTGACTACTGCATTTTGATTTGAAATTAGTGTGCATTGTTTATCAACTACGACGTTAGGTTGACGTAGTTACTAGGTCTGTCATGTGAGAGCATCGTCGCGAGCTAACAGCGGGCACCTGTTTAACCGCTGGCGGCATTACCAGGCTGCGACAATTAAGGGACAGAAGTCAATGTCAGATTTTTAACAAATAAACTGGCAAAACAAAATGAGCAAACTACTCCAGCTTCCACTGTCGCCTCAACAACAGACCCGGAGCGTCCATCTCCACCACAGACTCAGACGAGCCCGCTAGCTGCTCTCCTCCGGCTTCAAGCCAAGCTACCGACAGCCACTGTACAAGTGAGTGCTGCGGGGGATCTTACAAAACCCTGCTGTTCTTATGAAGACCAAAAAGGTACAGGGGACTGGGTCTTCACAACAAGCAAGATCAGTTCAATATCAGTGGTTCAAAGATTTTAACTGGCTGACATTTTGTGACACGAGCGGAAAACTTTACTTGTTTTGTGGGTGTGAGTGTGTGTGAGTGTGTGTCTGTGCGGCTCTGCACATCAATCTGATAATAATGTCTTGACTTGTGATGATAATGACTATGATGTTGATTTAGATTCAAGGCAGCAAGATGAGTTGTGGTTGTGGACTGGATGTACTTTATGTGTTTGCTATAGTTTCATCTGTGCGTTTATGTGTAAATAGGCCTGTTGTGTGTGAATGTAAGTGGGATCAAAGGGGTTAATCTGAGGAAACATGTGTGCGTATTCATCATGTGTGTACTGTAGATGTGACTGTGTGGTGTCGGAATAAAATAAAGTGCTCCGCAACGTTTTTTAATATATCAGTAATATTGTCTGTTTCAATGCATTTGCGCCCCACCCCCTCCGCGTGACTTGAAATTATGGCCCCCCCTTGTTCAGATGCGTTCCGCGGTCCATGATGTTTACCCATGTGATTTTATATGGCGGTCATTAGGTGCTACTTGGAACAACTCATTTTATAAAGGATGGAACTTGATGTGAACAGCTTGAGAACCGCTGGTGTAGATCATGTCCGTGTTACATCATTCATTGTACACTGTAAATGTCCTTCACTGCATTCATGTTTCACCTAAAACCAACTGAAAGCTTCCGTCCGTCTCCTTGATCAAACAGACAGTAGTTTCATGTTCATTTATTCATTCAGAGAGAAATTAAATAAATATATATATATATACAGAACTAGTCTAAAGTTTGGAAACACTTGAGGGAAATGACTCTCATGACCTTAAAATCTACTACAATTATTTCATAAACACACAACATATCAATTTCTTTCATTAGAAAACCACAATTTTATTTTGACTATTATTCTAAAAGGTGGAAAAATCTTAATAAAAAATGAGTAAGTGTATCCAAACATTTGACTGATGGTGCAGATTTTATAGTGTGTGTGTATGAGAACAGCAGAATGTCAAATGTTTGTTTTGTGTTTAGAGAGAAACATTCATCACAACATGTCCTCGTTCAATGAGTCTGTTGGTTTGGGCTATCTGAAGACAAACGCCATCGAGTTTGTGAAGTATCCTTTCACACGTCTTGTGATTTGAAGTGACATGTTAACATTCCTGTGAAGTTTTTCGATGTTCATGTGAGTTTATACTGAGCACATGAGTCTGTCGTTTTACAATAACTCAAACCAAAATGACAGAAATCATCTGCAGCTGTTGGATTTCTTTAAATGTATTTAGTCAAGTTTGACCAGTAGATGGCGGTATAAGCGCATTTGGGTTAGAAACCTATTTCTGAACCTGAAACAGAAACCCTAATAAACACTGAGCTCTACATGAGCAAAAGAATCAATTTTGCATTACTTTAATATTGTGATATTGTGAATATACAGCTGAACTTCACGTATGATTGTTTTTTCCGGCTCCTCTCCTGCTGTTCTGAATTAAAAATAAACACTGCACTGTCCGTTTAATCCCTCAACCACATACATGAAGCTACAACAAGCGACAGATGAGCCGGATTTACCCCAAAGGAGGCCGTGTGGACTCCAGCAATTACATGCCTCAGGTCTTCTGGAATGCCGGCTGCCAGATGGTTTCTCTGAACTTCCAGACTCCAGGTACAGCTTCAGCTCCGGGCTCTGACAGCCACGGCTCCCGCCCCCCCTGCCCACAGACTCCCCTCTACCTCCCCCACCCCTGACAACCAGACTCCCCTCTTCCTCCCCCACCTCACTCCGCCCCTGACAACCAGACTCCCCTCTACCTCCCCCACCCCACTCGGCCCCTGACAACCAGACTCCCCTCTTCCTCCCCCACCTCACTCCGCCCCTGACAACCAGACTCCCCTCTACCTCCCCCACCCCACTCGGCCCCTGACAACCAGACTCCCCTCTTCCTCCCCCACCTCACTCCCGCCCCTGACAACCAGACTACCCTCTTCCTCCCCCACCTCACTCCGCCCCTGACAACCAGACTCCCCTCTTCCTCCCCCACCTCACTCCGCCCCTGACAACCAGACTCCCCTCTACCTCCCCCACCCCACTCGGGCCCCTGACAACCAGACTCCCCTCTTCCTCCCCCACCTCACTCCGCCCCTGACAACCAGACTACCCTCTTCCTCCCCCACCTCACTCCGCCCCTGACAACCAGACTCCCCTCTACCTCCCCCACCCCACTCGGCCCCTGACAACCAGACTCCCCTCTTCCTCCCCGACCTCAACTCCGCCCCTGACAACCAGACTCCCCTCTTCCTCCCCCACCTCACTCCGCCCCGACAACCAGACTCCCCTCTACCTCCCCCACCTCACTCCGCCCCTGACAACCAGACTCCCCTCTTCCTCCCCCACCTCACTCCGCCCCTGACAACCAGACTCCCCTCTACCTACCCCACCCCACTCGGCCCCTGACAACCAGACTCCCCTCTACCTCCCCACCTCACTCCGCCCCTGACAACCAGACTCCCCTCTACCTCCCCCACCTCACTCCGCCCCTGACAACCAGACTCCCCTCTACCTCCCCCACCCCACTCGGCCCCTGACAACCAGACTCCCCTCTTCCTCCCCCACCCCACTCGGCCCCTGACAACCAGACTCCCCTCTTCCTCCCCCACCTCACTCCGCCCCTGACAACCAGACTCCCCTCTACCTCCCCCACCCCACTCGGCCCCTGACAACCAGACTCCCCTCTTCCTTCCCCACCCCACTCCGCCCCTGACAACCAGACTCCCCTCTACCTCCCCCACCCCACTCCGCCCCTGACAACCAGACTCCCCTCTTCCTCCCCCACCTCACTCCGCCCCGACAACCAGACTCCCCTCTACCTCCCCCACCTCACTCCGCCCCTGACAACCAGACTCCCCTCTTCCTTCCCCACCCCACTCCGCCCCTGACAACCAGACTCCCCTCTTCCTCCCCCACCTCACTCCGCCCCTGACAACCAGACTCCCCTCTACCTCCCCCACCCCACTCCGCCCCTGACAACCAGACTCCCCTCTGTATGATGATGATTTTTGGGTCGCAGGTCAGTAGTTCTTCAGGCTCCTGATACAGATCATCACTCAAACATTTACTGTGTTTCTGTAACCAAAGCACATGCTGCACACATGACAGTAAAAGAACAAACGGTGCTTGACTGGACGCGCTCACGACTTCATTGAGTTCACAAAGCGCTCGCGCCAGAATGTACTGTATGACCCACAACACACACACACACTGTTCGTGAACAGATGCTGCATTTTCCCGCGGGCTCAGGAGGGGGCGGGGTGATGTTATTGAGGGGGGAAAACTCGCTCGGATGAGCTGATATCCACTCACATGTACTGCACGTTTATAAACGTCACGTG
>NC_136778.1:75039-135039 GCF_947034865.1 Barbatula barbatula
CATCTCTTACGCGCTGTGAACTCTGATGTGAACACACTTCTTCAGTAACACACATCATCTGTGTGAATCACCATCATTCCAGAGTGACAAACACAAGCACAGGAGCCAAAGAGAAAACAACTTTACCTTCATGAAAGAGATTAAACTGCATGAGAAGAGACGCGAGTGAGCCGTTTACACAAGAGAAACATGAACATCACAGCAAGCTTTTCTATAAATACACCCTGAGGAGTGAACCCAGTGACCGACCCACTGACCTCGCTCTAAACCAGCCAATAAAAATCACTGACACACGGCCATCTTTTTTTTAAGATTTATTTTGGCCATTCTTGCTTTATGTGTACAGTTAAGTGAGAGAGAGGGCAGGAAGTAAAGTGTGAGAGAGAGAAGGGGGTGGGTTCAGGAAAGGACCACGAGATGGGAATCAAACCTGATGTCGGACCACGGATAGAGTGTGTGTGTGTGTGTGTGTGTGTGTGTATAATGCTTTCACTTGACCAGAATCTGATCTCTTGAGTTATTCCTCACAGAAAGAAGTTTGAGAGCACATGCACATGATAAACATGCCAACAGACTGACCTTCAGGATTCATTCATTCATTCAACATTCATCAAGGCTTTATGAATCGGATTAGCTCGTGTGCAATAAATCCAACTGTTCGTATAAAAATATCAAACATGCGTTTCTGTTTGTGTTTAGAATCATTCATGTCAGTATTATTGTTTAGGGCTCGGCTCATGCATCAATGATGTCAAAGTGACATCATACAACCACAAGCAGAAGTGCACGTGGCCGAGCGAGCGGTGAAAGGTATCAGAGATTCAATAGAAAAAAAACAAAGGTCAGAGAAGGAAAAAGAGGGCATACTTTTCGCAACGGCGACTCAGCCAACCGGACTTTCTTGGGAGATATCTGTGAAGAGAGCAAGAGAATTAAAATCTGTCCATCCCTCTTCAGAGATATCTCCATAAACTCAAAGCCAATGAAAGACATGAACACAGTCATCGCTGGACCTTCAGCTATCTCTTCACATCTGTGCATGTATGTGCGTGCGTCTGTGTGTGTGCATGTGTGTTCACGTGTGTGTGTGTTCACGTGTGTGTGTGTTCACGTGTGTGTGTTCACGTGTGTGTGTGCGTCTGACCTTGTTTTTATATCCTGTTGGGGACTAAAACCTGAATACACCAACTCGTGGGACTAAAATATGTGTGTGTTTGTGTGAGTGTTTGTGTGTGTTTTTGTGTGTATGTTTAAAATCGTCATGCAGCAGCACGTCACGTGTGACAAGACAACTTCATGTGAGGAACCAAACATTCAAGAGAGTACCGTGTTCCTCGCGTGAAGAACATTTAATACACTTCATGCTGTTATTCACACGTATCTTCACTCATTTACATATGTTTTGTCTGGAATCATGAAGCTCTACAGTCGTGTGATTTAATGAGCGCGATCCATCTGCTGCGGAAAGATCCTCATGAACACCTGACTCAGTCATAACACTGACAACACAAGACAGGAAGTTGTGAAGGTTGTGTGGTGGTTGTGTGATGGTCTTGTACCTTCATGGGGGCGAGTTGAATGGGTGTGATGTAGGACGGGTCCACCATGGGTTTGGGTCGGTTGGCAGTGTCAGCTAAGAGACTCTGCCATTGCTGTGGCAGTCCCGTGAACTTCTGCTTGTGCGGATCGAAGCCTGTGTGAACGCGGTGCTCAAAGTTAGAGGGGGCCGATATTTCCAGCTTCTTCTTCTTCTTTCCAAACATGTTGGAAAAGCTGGAAAAACCTGCAGAGACACAAGCAGAAATACACTGACACTGAGAAATCCTCACATCATGAACAGGAGAAAACAACAGGAGCCGTTTCCCTAGCGATGGATGCGTATGATAAATGATGCTTTGAACACTGAAGTTTAACACCTGCACTCTCATTAAAGTGACGCGCATGGACATTATTGAGAATGAAACACAGGACGTCGTCAGACGCAGGGGTCTCTGGAGGGATTACAGGGGGCACGAGAACAAGCCCTAACCCCGATGAAACCTGTAAGCCAGATAAAGAGAGATATCTTCACAATAGGATTACAGAGACTAGAGAAAGCTGACAGAGCAAGCGTTCAGAGAAGAAGTGTCCTACAGCTCATCATGAAAATAAACACACAACCAGAAGCTCTGAATACTGATTGGCTGAGCCACGTTTGACACACACACACATGTGAGATCACAGATTCTACATACATGTGTTCCGTGATGGATCCACACAGACAATGAGCCAGTGTGCAGTTACCCGTCAGTATGACATCACAGAACCAGTCACCCGCCGGGTCAAGAGAGAAATCACACAAACACCACTTCAGCTCAGATGACATGGCTATTCTCAGCCCTCATTCACAAACCACATATCAATGCATTCCACACACACACACATCTGATCTAAAACACTAGACAACAGTAATGAGTTTCATATGACAAACAACACTTGTACACAGTTTCATTGTCTCTATAGATTATATTTATAACACATTAAAATCAAACACAAACAATCACAACTTCTCTTCTCTTCTGGAAAACACTGACTTCACAGTTGTGATATTAACAAACACATCACTTACATTAAACATCATTTCCACACACACACACAGAAAGAGTCCAGTAAATCCATCCGTCCAATGAAAGAGCTGAACACCAGCCTGTGTCTGTCACACACAACAACTGCTTCACTACACACAGCACGAGCCCATGTGACCCACCCTGACCCGTCTTACCCCACGTGTGTACAGACAGAGAGAGAGAGAGAGAGAGAGAGAGAGAGACAGCTGCTGCAGTCAGTTAAAACAGAGCTCTCTTCAGTCCACATGGTGTCGCCACACACACACACACACACACAAACACACACACTTATTCACAAAAGCACACAGACAGACAAACACATACACTCCTTCACAAGCACACAAACACACAACCATTCACACAACATCATTTTTATACTGTATAAACTGTGTTTTAAATCCTGTAACTCTCACTCAAACCCTAAACCCAACCATCACACAAACCTTTCTGCATTTTCACCCAAACATCCACTCAAACACTAAATCTGTCTCACCTCACAACGCTCTCAGATCCGTCTCACCTCACAATGGTCTCAGATCCGTCTCACCTCACAACGCTCTCAGATCCGTCTCACCTCACAACGCTCTCAGATCCGTCTCACCTCACAATCCATCGCACCTCACAACAGTCTCAGATCCGTCTCACCTCACAACGCTCTCAGATCCGTCTCACCTCACAATCCATCTCACCTCACAACGGTCTCAGATCCGTCTCAACTCACAATGGTCTCAGATCCATCTCACCTCACAACGCTCTCAGATCCGTCTCACCTCACAACGCTCTCAGATCCATCTCACCTCACAACGGTCTCAGATCCGTCTCACCTCACAATGGTCTCAGATCCATCTCACCTCACAATGGTCTCAGATCCGTCTCACCTCACAACGCTCTCAGATCCGTCTCACCTCACAACCCATCGCACCTCACAACAGTCTCAGATCCGTCTCACCTCACAATGGTCTCAGATCCGTCTCACCTCACAACGCTCTCAGATCCGTCTCACCTCACAACGCTCTCAGATCCGTCTCACCTCACAATCCGTCTCACCTCACAACGGTCTCAGATCCGTCTCACCTCACAACACTCTCAGATCCGTCTCACCTCACAATCCATCTCACCTCACAACGCTCTCAGATCCGTCTCACCTCACCACGCTCTCAGACCCGTTTCACCTCACAACGCTCTCAGATCCGTCTCACCTCACAACGCTCTCAGATCCGTCTCACCTCACAACGCTCTCAGATCCGTCTCACCTCACAACGCTCTCAGATCTGTCTCACCTCACAACGCTCTCAGAGCCGCCTCACCTCACAATCCGTCTCACCTCACAACGCTCTCAGATCCATCTCACCTCACAACGGTCTCAGATCCGTCTCACCTCACAATGGTCTCAGATCCATCTCACCTCACAACGGTCTCAGATCCGTCTCACCTCACAACGGTCTCAGATCCGTCTCACCTCACAACGCTCTCAGATCCGTCGCACTTCACAACGGTCTCAGATCCGTCTCACTTCACAACGCTCTCAGATCCGTCTCACCTCACAACGGTCTCAGATCCGTCTCACTTCACAACGGTCTCAGATCCGTCTCACTTCACAACGGTCTCAGATCAGTCTCACCTCACAACGCTCTCAGATCCGTCTCACCTCACAACGCTCTCAGATCCGTCTCACCTCACAATGGTCTCAGATCCGTCTCACTTCACAACGGTCTCAGATCCGTCTCACCTCACAATGCTCTCAGATCCGTCTCACCTCACAACGCTCTCAGATCCGTCTCACCTCACAATCCATCGCACCTCACAACAGTCTCAGATCCGTCTCACCTCACAACGCTCTCAGATCCGTCTCACCTCACAATGCTCTCAGATCCGTCTCACCTCACAACGCTCTCAGATCCGTCTCACCTCACAATCCATCGCACCTCACAACAGTCTCAGATCCGTCTCACCTCACAATGGTCTCAGATCCGTCTCACCTCACAACGCTCTCAGATCCGTCTCACCTCACAACGCTCTCAGATCCGTCTCACCTCACAATCCGTCTCACCTCACAACGGTCTCAGATCCGTCTCACCTCACAACACTCTCAGATCCGTCTCACCTCACAATCCATCTCACCTCACAACGCTCTCAGATCCGTCTCACCTCACCACGCTCTCAGACCCGTTTCACCTCACAACGCTCTCAGATCCGTCTCACCTCACAACGCTCTCAGATCCGTCTCACCTCACAACGCTCTCAGATCCGTCTCACCTCACAACGCTCTCAGATCTGTCTCACCTCACAACGCTCTCAGAGCCGCCTCACCTCACAATCCGTCTCACCTCACAACGCTCTCAGATCCATCTCACCTCACAACGGTCTCAGATCCGTCTCACCTCACAATGGTCTCAGATCCATCTCACCTCACAACGCTCTCAGATCCGTCTCACCTCACAACGCTCTCAGATCCGTCTCACCTCACAACGCTCTCAGATCCGTCGCACTTCACAACGGTCTCAGATCCGCCGCACTTCACAACGGTCTCAGATCCGTCTCACTTCACAACGCTCTCAGATCCGTCTCACCTCACAACGGTCTCAGATCCGTCTCACTTCACAACGGTCTCAGATCCGTCTCACCTCACAACGCTCTCAGATCCGTCTCACCTCACAATGGTCTCAGATCCGTCTCACTTCACAACGGTCTCAGATCCGTCTCACTTCACAACGGTCTCAGATCCGTCTCACCACACAACGGTCTCAGATCCGTCTCACCTCACAACGTTCTCAGATCCTTACTGTTCTTTAATCATCTTCTGTGTTAGATGTGAATGTTTGACAGTGATGTCACTTCCTCTAGAGAGTCATGCTGTAGTATTGATGTTTTCTGCTCATCACAGACAGTGTGTGATTGCTATGTCAAGCATAAAATTGCCTGAAACGATTGTGACCTGCTGTGTCTATTTAGCACCGCTGTCATTACAACGATTCTTTAATTGTCTTTGTGAGTAAATCCTCTCTAGAACATGATGACTAATGACACAAGAAGCAGAGCAGAGAACTTTCTTTGAACATCGTCACACAGACTGTCAAACTGCACAGTAATAACAGCAATTAACACCCCTGAAGAAATACTGAAGTTGTCGCGTTAACCTGTTGAAATAAAACTAAAACAATATACATTTCACAATTCATCTGTTATTCTGCCTTCCAATCCAAACCCACCAGTTAGATTGAAGCCCTGTGGTGAAAGAGACCATATAAGAATCTAAACACGTCAAAGTTCATGTCATTTTTCTTTGGAGTTTTGGGCAGAAGGATTAGAAATGACTTCTGTTAGAAAATGCTAACGTTTATTTTTATATTTTAAAGCCAATCTTTTGTTTACCTACATAAACCTTTTACATCACAGTCTCCAATCATGACATGACTAAGACCCGGTTTTACAGACATCTGGCTACTACCAAAATAAAATAAATGTTTGAGCTGTCTTAACTAAATAAATTGCAGTATCATCTCTCAAAATAATCGATTGTTTTGTCCCAAGATGCACACTAGTAATAACTTCATTTAAAGCAATACTCAACATGAAACTGTACATGTATATACGTTGTGGAAAGCGTAAAGCACATTACTTCAGCTGCATGACAACATAAACACCATGACGGCAGCCATCGTTTGTATTACTGTAACACAGATTAATGATGGTGTTGTTATGAAGAGTGACAGCAGGCCGTGGACCTCCGTCTACGCGACAATTACACGACAAGTAACAAGTACACACACACTAACACTAGTCACCTCGAGCACACACAAACATCCATCCGCTCCGTGCGTCTCGTGTGAGGGCCTCGATGACGGCACTTCAGCACCACGGACAGCGGCTCAGGCGTCGCGTCGCGTCACGTCACTCTGGCCGAACGCTGGTCTGTCGTGGACTCGGTTTCGACACATGCATGAGAGTTGCAGCGCTGCTCTGCATTACGCTGCAATATAAGCCCCGCGTCGCATCCAATCACACGACGGCTTGTTGCTAGGAAAGAGAGAAAATGATGCATGTCTTACCGATTCCCGGCGTTTAGCTCTTCACATGTCCTGTCGGTGATTTGCTCCACTTGTCGGGAATGTTATGTTGACAAAAACAACGATACGTGGTTATCCGCGCCATGTTATTATTATCATCATCATCGGCTCCGGGATCCGGGATTGATGCTGGAGACTGCGAGCTACATCCGGGCTGCTGGGAATCACAGCGCGTGAGAGCCGGTGAAAGCGCATCTTCTAACCCTACTATGAAGAAGGCGTGTGTGTGGACAAACGTCAGTGTCTTCCTCAAACATATAAATACAAGCAGGGGCGTCATGCACACATTTATTTTAAGGGGGCACAGTGTGCACAACACACAGGAACATGTCCATACGTACAAATACATACATTAAAGCAATGTTATAGAGAATATCTCTTAAGCGTATTAAAAACATCACACAAATCCTTGCGAGAATTACTGTCTGATTGATACATGGATCTTCTTCCCTGTAAAATGTTTTACATTTTAAGGTAAATGCATCAGTCTGGTGTGGTTTGTATATCTCTTATTGTGTGCTATAGTAGTTAAAGAGTAATTGTTTGAATACTCCTATTGTTTTACTTCACTCTCGCGATATTTGATGTCACGCTGATCCGTAGAGCAAAGCTTTGATGGGTCTAATGATGTGATTTTCATATCACGGTTACAAGTCTCTGTTTTAAATAGATTGTTCAAAAAGCGGCTTTAAAATACTCACGATTATCGTTTGTTTGTTCACTTTAATTGTAAAAAATAAAAGTGCCATTCTTATGTGATCCAGTCTGTGAAAATCAGGCTAAAGTCTTCAAATCTATGATGAGATAATCGGCATCGCAGTTTGATTTCAATCATTCATTTCACTATGATTTCAATTGTTGACATGGCATTACTCAGTCAATATGAAATATATTAAGATTATTATTTCACAGAATGTTCTGTTACAGTAAGTAGGAAGGTTTCATGTAGAAAACAATGAATTGCAATAATGACTTTAGTTTTCACAAACTGGGTCACTTACGATCTCGGTTACACAGTTTTGACTGAAAATGGAAAAGTTGTGCTGAATGCGTGTTGTGGAGTCGTAGCATTTGTTATGTACATCATAAGCCTGAGACAATGCAGCACAGAACACTCACAACACATCGCGGTATATGTCTGTATATCATTAACTTATTCACGGAAACGGTCTTTATTTCACTCATGCTGAGATTGTTCATTCTAGTGTGATCCTTTGCAATATGAATTAAATGGTATGTTTAATTGGGATATTATAAGAGGTTAACAGAGGGGAATTATGAACTGGCATTAATTCCAATTTATTGAGATTTAATTTGAAGTCAGATGCATGAGAAAAAACTTTATCATTTTTAATATTTTTGGAACTTGGTTAATCTTTTTAATAAAATGAGTTGTGTCATCAGCCAATAAAGGGGGACTACGGGACAGCAGACAAACACCCATGAGTGTGAAATAAATGGACCCATCCCTGTCAGAATTATTCCCGTCAAGCATTACCCGTGTGAGTGTGTTGCTTTATTATGAACATGAACTGTTTAATGATAAACTCCTGATGTGTTTCACGTCTTTGTATTTTCCATCTTGTCTTGTTTGCCGTGTGTCTATATATTCTCATTTACATTTATGCATTTGGCAGATGCTTTTATCCAAAGCGGCATACATTGAATTTTACTGTACATGTGTGTCTATGTATGTGCAATGCCCTGGGATGGAACACATGACCTTTCTCTTACCACTGAGCCACAGGATGTGTGTTGAGCTTTAGTGTGTGTTGTGTAGTTATGATCTACACATAGCCCTTACTGAAAATACAATCACTCAAACCAGATTACTTTATATGTATTCATATTTTAAAAAAATGCACACCAAGCAAAAAAAGTTGCAATTATTTGTGCTATTATATTCATTTCTGTATTTCGCATAAAGCATCACAAAACTATTCAAAGTCTTTCTTCATAGCTGATAACAACTAACTTATATGAAGATAACTTTTTAATTTGCACCTATTGTACTATTGCTCTTGTATGACATATCGCTATTATTGCTCCCTGAACTCTTTGTAAGTCGCTTTGGATAAAAGCATCTGCTAAATGACTAAATGTAAATGTAAGAAAAGAATATAAAGATTGTAATGTATATGTGAAACCCCAGACGTAAACATGTTGTGTCTCTAAATGTGTTCATTAAAACAGGGTCATGGTCATCATCATCATGTGTGATGTGTGTTACAGTGTTCATGCGATAAGCATTAGTGACATTATTGCATTATGTCTGGCAGCTGGCAGCGCAGGTTTTTGTGCAGTGAGTCACAGTCACATGATTGCTGACAGCACACAACTCATAAGAGCTTCATGAGGAACCAGATGATGCCACGAGGTCAGATTGTGCGACACACCACCGTTGTTTTCTCCACCGTACACACACTGCAGACCTCAATATTCTTCCAATAATCAGCTGTCACCATAAAAACATTCATCAGCTCGTGTCCAATCATGTGAATCATCGCACGTAACTGATGGTTTCTGTGGCAACCAGTGAATATTGACAAGTGAGTATTGTGCAAATGTAAATCTAATAATCCACAAGAATGAGTTTTTATCCCCAGACAACCAGCTACTGTGAGAAAGTGCTGTCACATTGAAACACAAATGAGCATTATTTTATTCTTTTGTAACAAACAGTGAGAAGAAAAACACATCCTTGCCCATCTGTTTGATATGAGGTTATGTTTTCATTTGATTGACTTTATCTGCTGCATTATAATAATAATATTTATATTTATATAGTGCTTTTCAAGAACTCAAAGTCGCTTTACAAAAATAAATAAAAATAAAAAATGGGACATGGGGCTATGGGTAGGCAGAGGTAAAGAGATGGGTCTTGAGGCGGGACTGGAAGATGGCAAGTGTCTCAGAAGTGCGTATGTCAGGGAGGAGGGAGTTCCAGAGCCTGGGAGCTGCCCTAGAGAATGCTCTGTCCCCAAAACTGCAGAGTTTGGACTTTTGAATGGAGAGGAGACCAGCTGAGGTGGATCTGAGATGATTATGACATCATGAGAGGTGAATCTGGACCCATCATCACTTCAAGGTTTTGGATTGATTCTTGTCAATCAGTTGTGTAACCCCACAGGCTTATTATAGTTACTATAGTATAATATAGTGTAGTGCTATAGTGATGGGAGCAATACCATCAGGTATAAACATGTTATCCAAACATAGCAATCAATCATCACTTCAGAAACACACATATATATATATAGATATATAGATATCTATATATATATATAGGTAAACAAGGTTTTTCTGAAAAAAAAGGTTTAAAATCTCTTTTTCTTCAGGATATTGTTTCTGCATCTCATGTAACTTTCTATTGGAATAGTAATAAGTAATCTTTTCGGAAGATCAATTTTTAAAGACAAAATTTTGACCTGGAAAAAGATTTGGTCTTTGCAACATAAATATTTTCTTATTAATAAATCAAAAGAAGTGTCATTCAAATAATTAACACACTTTCCCCTGTCAAGCACTTTTGGTGAAATATAAAAATGATATTGATACAAGAAGAAACAGTCTATGATTTAGTTTGGTCATGCCATTATACTGAACCATTTTGGAAAGATATATGACTCGGAAAAGATTTGAAGTTATATCTGGACTCTATTTCACCTTCTTTAAATAAGAAAACCATTAAGACGATTTCAGTTTGTTAACACTTTCATTTATATTCTGTAAGTGATATATCATTTAATTTCTTACCCTCATGTTTATTTTTCTCTCTTTCTCTTTACTTTTGTTTATTTCAATCTTTTGTTTTATCTTCTATGTTCTATGGTGATGATATGGAACATACTTTTTAGATCCTGTATGCACTATATACTTTGCATATGAAAATTAGTTTATACTTTGTGTGTGAACATGTCTTCCTGTATTTCTATGTTAAAGCTCAATAACAATAAAAACAAATCACTTCACGTGTGAATTATCCTGATATAAGGATGAGGGTGTGTTGTCAGGAGTCAGGGACTGATGTCAGACACAGATTCTTCTTCTTCTTCAGTTCAGTTTCTAATGAGTGTCATGAGGATCCGATGAATATAAATAAATCAAGTTCACTTCTGTTTCAGACTCTCTTCGGTCTTCATCAGCTGCACAGTCTTCCGTCTCCTCAACAGGTAGTGTGATCTTCAAATGATGTCTTTCAGTTTAATAACTTACCGTTCGGTTTGCATTTGTTTTACACGCCTGTACTTAATGAAACAAGAGGCACAGTTGGATTCTGTGGCAGATTTTACACAGATCTCACATTACTGGATATCACTCTAGTTTTAACCTTTAGGATTTCTTTCCCTTAAATGTAGAACATTTATAATCCTTCAGTAGATGTTTATGGACAGATTGTGACAGCAGCAGTTCACTGTATGTGATGTGTTTATTTCTGTATATTGTGTAGTTGTAATTTAATTTATAAAAATTCTGTATGCATTTAAAAAATAAGGAAGAGTTTGGTTCCAAAATGAGATACTCATGTTTTTATTGTGTATTCCAATGAATGTCAATCAAACTGCAGTTGTTTTTTTATACTAACTAACACAATAAAATAATAATAGCATGATAACATTATAAAAAAACTTGTTTTATGAAAATTCTTAAAAAAAAGAGTTATCTCATTTTGGAACCAAACTCTTTGTGTATTTACTGTTCCAAAGCTGTATTAATTCTTCACTCTGTAGTGAACACACTGAAATGTTTGAGTAGATGAAGAATCCACATGTGATCATTCACTACATGTGATAAACGTTTGGTAATAGTGAGTCGTGTGCTCATTGTTCATTTGCTGTTCTCATTTCTTCTGTTTTTTGGAAGCATCATGAGTTGCCCTTCCTCTGGTCAGCAGTGTAACAGCTGTTACCCACCGATGCCCCAGCAGACCCCTGGTTCTGTGTGGCCCGCTCAACCCTGTCAACCCTACTGGCCCTGCCAACCTGGTCAGCCGGTGTGGCCCATGAGTCCCAGTACAGCGGTCCCATCCACCTGGCCGGTCCAACCCACCTGGCCAGTCCAACCCTTTCAACCAGGCTGGCCCAATCCTACAACAACCCCGACAAGCCAGCCCATCCCACCCGCTCAATCAAACCCACCCACTCAACCAAACCCACCAATGCAACCAAACCCACCCGCTCAACCAATCCAACCAAACCCACCCGCTCAACCAATCCAACCTAACCCACCCGCTCAACCAATCCAACCTAACCCACCCGCTCAACCAGGCTGGCCTGCACAACTCCCCGGCCCATCTCCCGTCCCCTCAGCGTGGCATGGCAATCCTGGTCAGCCGGGTCAAATCCCTACAGGAGGAGCTCTTCAGCCGTGGCCGCCAGCACCTTCCACCGCTCCTGTTGTAAGACCCAACTGACACTGACTTTCTCACCCAAATGAGTCTCTTCTGATCATGACCATATAACACAACTAACAATACAACAGCAAAGTAAACATAGAAACAGCCAAATCATACACCAGCACATACAAGACAAAAAAACATAACTTTAAAGGACAAACATGAATTTTGCACAAAACACTTTTTTGTTACTGTACCCAAATCAAATGACCTCTGTACTATTGTTATACAGTAGATGAGTGTGTGTGTGTGTGTGTTAGTGAAGAGGTTGTCATTATTTTCAGATGGTGCCCTTCAACATGAATTTTCCTCGTGGCATTTATGATAAACTGATGTTGACCATCAGAGGTCAAGTAAAACCCGATGCTAAAATGTAAGTGTTCTCTTCACTTCTTGCTGTTGTTTCGTTGGTACCACAACTGTGTCATAACCTTTATGTCTCCACAAGGTTCACCATTAACTTTTTGCGCGGTAATGACATCGCTCTTCACATCAATCCTCGGTTCAGTGAAGGCGGGAAGCAGGTGCTCGTGCGCAATCATAAGCTGGGCGAGCGCTGGGGTCGAGAGGAGCGCGAGCTGCTGGCGCCCTTCCCCTTCATGCCCGGACATCACTTCGAGGTAAACGACACGCTGCTGGACTTCTTACTTCCGAAAAAGACCAAAGTTTTCAAACGTTTTCCATTTATTGGTGGGAAAAAAGAAGCCGGAGAGGCCAAGAAGAGATCATTTAAAAGCCAATGACATCGACATTTGAAGGACGTTATAACTCTGTAGGTGTGACGTGTGGATGAATAATTCCTATGATCTTCTCTGTAGATGAAGATTCTGTGTTCGTTCACTGAGTTCAAGGTGGCGGTGAACAACATGCCCATGTTCGACTTTCAGCATCGCATCCGAGAAGTGAACCAGATCGACCGCATCAACATCCTGCATGACGTCACGCTCACGTCCGTCAATGTGGACTCGTTGCCCTGAGCGGACTGCGCACGACCCCCCACAGAACTTCAGTCAACCACCAATTGATGATGGACTTTTCCTTTATCACGTGATCTCTGCGCCCTGATAGCACACTTACATCTGGGAGACGTCTATTTGATGACGTGTGCATTTACATCTGCAAGACGTCACTGAGATGTCTCCTGTCAGATGATTTGACATGTATGAAGAACCGCCTTTTCTAAGACATTCATCAGATGTTTTTACACATCAGATCTCTAACAGACGTACCTGTGCTGTCTGACAGTTAAATGAATGGAATTCTGTGTCACGTGACTGTATAATTGTCTTTATAGCTAACACATAACAGTGATTGTGTTTATTTAACACCCCTGTCACTATAAACATGTCATTAACTAAAGAGCCATCTTCAGAACAAACCTTAATGCATCAACAATGAATATAACATACATGTATTTTATGTGTTCACTTGAGAGGAGTGTAAAAGTTTGACATCACTTTTAAAAACAGATTTTATAGCTTTAGGAATTTACATTTATTCATTTGGCAGACACTTTTATCCAAAGTGACTTACAAGTAGTTTTCTACAGTGTCACATTAGTGCAGATCAATCAGGGGTAAGGTGTCTTGCTCAAGGGCCCTTCAGTCATGACCTGCTGGTACTGAGATTAGAACCTGCAACCTTCTGATAACAAGCCCAACGCTCTAACCATTAGGCCACAACTGACCCACAACTGATTTTGAAAAACATGATGATGATGATCCTGCATATGAACCGATGACAACACAACAATTTGCTGATCATGTTGCTCATGTCTGTACACATATAAACCGCTGCGCTTGTTCTGGGATCTCACTGTAAGATGTTACGTGTAAAAAATACATTCAGAGCTACTAGATGTAGTAATGCTGTGTGTGAATAAAGAACTGTATCAATGATTCAAAGACAAAATGTTATTGAAAACAAATGTGGATAAACTTTAAAACATGGCCAAAACCACTTCATAATCTTGTGGCATTTCAGTTTATTGTGAAAGAAATCTGTAGAAAACTTCTGACATGCAACAAAATCACCTTGAAATATAAATTAAAACAGACAAATAAATAAAATGTCCATGGACGAAATATATTACAGAAATGTGTGACCGAGGTGTCCACGTTCATTAGACATAAAAATGATAAGCATAAATCATGACAACACAAACAAGTCAGCTGACAATAAAACAAACACAACCGAAATCAAAGCAATTCGTTTGTCAGTTAAATTCATGAATTAAGTCAATGAGATCAAATGTTTCGGAACTGTGCAAAATAAAACTTGATTTAAAATCTCTCATTGTGATTAAAGCCTCTAAAAACAGGTCAAAACATTCCACACATCACATGTTGTGCTGGAGTCTCTTCTCCACAGACTGCAGCAGAAGTTCTGAATATTGTTCCAGTAACGTCAGCGTCCTCTTTTCCTCCTCCATCATCATCCCGGCTCCAGAAGCACGAACTGAATCCAGTTCTGAACCCACAGACAGCAGAGCGTCCCGCATGATCTTCTGCTGCTGGACACATCCCTCAGCAGAGCTCGACAACAGCTGAAACACACACACACCTCAGTTCGGCTAAACAATAGCAGACCAATCCATCAGATGACACGTGGTTCTGTTTACCGTTCTGTAGAGTTGTGTGCTTCTGTGTACACTTGTGCGCAGTTCAGCTGCAGCCCGTCTGCACTCCTCCAAACTCACCGACACTTCTGAAGAACAACATCACTTCATCAACGTCACGTGCAGAATCACAAATCAGTCTGTGTTGATGTCTGACTGCAGTGACGTTGATTTATAAAAGCAGAAATCAAACAGTCTCATGATTGACACACTTAACTAATCTCCTCTAAACTCTCTACCCTCAAAGCAGGTGTCCAGAGAAACCTACCGAACCAGAGGAAGTGAAAGCAGAGTGATGAAGGAGAACGAGAAGTGACACACGAGAGAAGAGTGAGGAGAACACACACCTTGACCCGCAGGAGCTTCAGACTGTACAGAGAAGGCTTTGACGGCCACTCGAGGGCGCTCGCGCTGCAGTGCGTCTGAAAACATGTGGCGGTGGTTTGTCACGGCTTCAGGTGGACCGGCAGTCCTCACTGACTCCAGATCAGTACTTGTGTCTATGTGGAGATGTGTTGGGCTGCTTCTGTCGGGCCACTCAGCAAACGGACTGCTCATCCTCTTAAACAGACGAGCTTTAACCGAGGGTTTGACGTCATCTGGACCGATCGTGGACGGGCACAAGTTCTCACAGGAAGTGGACTTCAAATCACCTATAGACACAGAGCGGCTGGTTTTGGCCATGGAGCTGGTGGTGGGGCTCATGTAGGAGTGAGCTCTAGAGATCCTCTTGACGTTTGGGCTTTCCCAAGACTGAAGGGAGGTCAGGTGATTAGGGGGGGCTCTGGAGTCAGTGGTCAGCACTTCTCTTCGGACACGGGTTGGTGTTAGTGACCTTCGTGCTGGAAATATGAAGAGTCAATCACACGGACGGCAACGGTGAGTTTTAAATCTGTGCTCTTTCTATTGATAATTAAGCAACACTGAGCCTCACCGACTTCACTGCATCAACAAACATTTCTCAACATATCTTTGAGATACGAGAGTCAGTTTCGATCAGATCTGTTGAATGACTCACCGTCTGTGTTCAGATTGTGTACTGAAGCAGATTTCTGGAGTGCCACAGGAGGTTTGAACACGCGGCTCAGGTAAGGATGGTTTCTCTGTGGCGACGACCACATCACTGGCTCTCTGACGTCTTGCACACTGTTTCCAGACATTGATCTCGCGGTGACGGCGCTGGTCCTGAACAAAGAGGCAAAAGTTCATTCTTCAATACATCCTCTTATAGGGTTCTTTAAGAATTGTACTCTTCATGTGAATCAAAAGATGACCTGTGACTGGACCTTTGGGTGTGGAAACGTGTCCCGGCCCCTTCAGGTCTGTTCTGAATCCCTGAGGACAAAAACAAACCGTATTCAGAAAGCTGAAAATCTTTTAAACACACCCCAGCTGAGTCGCCCTCACCTGCTTCACCGCGGGCTGACACCATCTGATGTCTGTCAGTGTGATGGTCATCAGAGCTGAGGAACTCGTCTTCATCTGAAGCTAAGAGAGAAGAAGAGCGTTTAGAAGTGAGTTCTTCATGACATGATTTAGGAGCAGTAGAAGCGTACCGTGTGTTGAACCGTGCTGGTGTTGATCTGGACTGGATTCAGCGCTGCAGTATCCCACAGAGAATCCACTGGACGGACTGAGACACACATCAGCAGGAGCGTGAAGCTGTTGTGAAGGTAAAGTGATTGTGTTGGGCCACTCCTCTGAATACAGCACAACACCCTCAGGTTCTGGTGTGGAGGCCGGGGCGAGCCAGGCCGAATGAGGTCGCACTCGCCGCTTTTTACTCTGATCCTGAATGCAATGAATCAGCAATACAAACCCACACGAGCAATAGAATACAAGTGTCCATTCATAGAACTTGATTGGCCTGGACACTAGAACCTAATATGTCAAACATAAATTCAAGTCAAATGATTAATGCACCCAACTCAGTTCATCACCTGTGGACTGGAGATGCCGCCCTGCTGCTCGAGTCCCCCCTTCACATCTCTGTTCAGAGCTCGGGCTGTAGAAAGAGAATCCAGCTGTCGAAGCTCCAACATGGACTTCACCATCAGCTCCAGAGAGCCAACCCGACTGGACCACCGTCTCCTCGGCTGAGGAGGAACTTCAGAACCCTGAACATGTTCAGTGTAAAGCTCATGGCATCATTACCACACTCTTAAGACTATAACGATAACTATAAAAATAACGTTTTAAAAATCTTTCTCAATTCAGGAGAGTAGCGGGTTCACACCCAAACTATAACGATAAAGATACAGAGAACAATATCATTGGGATCACTTTCAAAAACTTTTTTTCCCGCTGATAAACGATAAAACATACGGTCAGACAGTTTCTGGAGGATAATGTTTGACTAATGGTGATCGCAACACGTGTTTTATATCCGAATAAAGAGTGTAGTGGTCGGAAATCAGTGTGTTTACGCCAAGATATTACATATGAGTCAGCAAGTTAACAAACTATATGCTTTACGTCCCGGACACGAGCGCACCTTCAGCCTTTGCTGTCATATTTTGGAGAAAAGACGTTCGGGAATAAGCAGGTCATCTACATTCACTCTAGTGACTGGGAACACCGCAGCGCGCAAGCTTAAGGTAAACAAAACCTTACTGTTATGGTCCGCTGGTGTGGACGCAAGTATAGTTATGGTTATAAGTTATGTTTGGTTTTCCTCTCAGTGACATATAACAGCTGAACCTGCACATTACAAACAACCTGAAGAGTTCATCACTGACCTTCACTGTGTTCCCTTCCACAGAAGCACCTGTCACAGACAAGACAACACCGTTTAGAACTCTGTGCTTGTGTGTGTGTGAGTGAGTGTGTGTGTGTGTGTCTCACGTGATTCTTCTTCAACACTTCTCTCAGACTGATGCTGACAGCTCTTCTGATGACGCTCACGTTCGTCTCTTTCACTCTCAGGGTAGCAGCTCGTGATGTTTGACGTAAAACCAGACGAGCGTCTGAAACGATTCACATGAGCTTTGGATCAACGCAGCATATTTTCTCAAATGTCTCCCAGGTTCAACATCAGTGACAGTACCTGAAGGAAGTGTTTTGAACAGTCTGACGGTGTTTGCGCTGACACAGACGTTCTCTCATGTTCATGGTCAGTTCAGGAGCCAGTCGCCACACAAACATACAACTGCAAACAACAGCCGTCTGAGTAATGATGACATCACATGAGTGAACCATTAAAAGAGGAGTCACACACACACACATACCTGTCACCTGAGGCTGAGATCAGATATTTACAGTCGTCTGTGAACATCAGACTGCTGATGATTTCTGTCACAGAGAAAAACCCTCATCTCATCTAATGGCATCAGATTATATCATATTTAAAATCAAAACAACAAACAGTGGGTTTACCTGCATGACCGAACACAGTTGCTAAACACTTTCCTGTCCTGAAGTCTAAGAGACTGATGGTCTTATCAGAACAGCTGACGGCCACATACAGCCCAGACGGATCCATCTCAATCTACAGCAAAACTCAAGTTAAATGGATAAATGTAAACTACATGAAGATCTGACGGGTGAGGTTTATTGAAGTACACCTTGAGCACATGACCCTCATCTCTCTCAGATCCTTTATAAGATCTCTTCTGTTTCCCACTGCTGATGTTCAACACTCTGAGAGAGAGAGAGAGAGAGAGAGAGAGGACATGACACACAACATCCACTTGTACTGGTTACACAGCAGATCACACACACACACACACACCTGACACTTCTGTCCTGACAGCCGATGACTGCATACCGTCCGCTGGGGTCAATGGTCAAGTCACAGAATGTTGTTTTATGAACCACATGACGTGTGCGCAGAAACTCTGTCCCTCTGATGGTCTAAAAAGGAAACAGTTTAACAAATGAAAATAACCTTTCACTTCTACTAACAATGAGTCTCACATCTCTTCACTCAAACTTTTGATCAGTTACATTTTAAAGGTCAAGCGTAGCAAAACATAGCAGTGTGACTCAGAACTCACGCTGTGAGCGGTGTGAAAGTACAAACTCTTGTCTGCTCCACAACTGATCAGCTTCACTTCTCCATCACTGACTGAACAAATTAAACAAAATGCTCAATCAGAACGTGAATCATACGAATCAGAATTATAGAGAAACCTCTGCGGATGATCACAAACAACAAACATCAAATGTGTATTTTTACAAGTGTAAAAGCAAAATAAGCTTTATAAGTAATGATTTGTGTTTCGGCGGTTGTTAGGGTCTAGTCAGATGGATGGGGCTCTTATCTGTGAGCATAATATTGTTACCAGTGAAGTGCACAGCAGTGACAGATGAAGAGTGTTCGTCCAGGGTCTGAAGTAGACTATAATCTTTATCAACATCCAACACATGAATTAAACGATCTCGACTCGCTGTCACCAGAAGATTCATGCCTGCAACACAAATAACACGTTCACATCTACAGAACACACGGAGCATCTAATGCACACACGCACACACTGACCCGTGTGAGGTTTGGAGTATTCCAGACACACAATCTCAGACTCGTGCAGGTCAGCTTTCAGAATCTCCTTCAAACAGGTCAGGTCATGAATCCTTTTGATACAAAAGAAAGAGATCTTTGGTGAGCCACGAGACATCATCAGATCTTTGGTGAGCCACGAGAAATCTCAGTTGTGTCCAGAGAAGAGACGGATCCTGCGAGTACCTGAGAGTTCCGCTTCTGTCTCCTGACGCCAGGTGTCGGCCATCAGGACTCACACAGATGCTTCTCACAGCGTTTCTGCTCTCTGATGACAGCCCGTCTGTTTTCTCTGAGCTACTGACTGCAGTCCTCTCAACATCCAGCAGAGCGGTGCTGTTGTCATTCATGTAGAAGACTTTGTGAAGGTCCTGAGAACGTTTTCAATCACTTTATTCATCATCCGACTCAGTAAATGAAAGTTCAAAAGTGTCTGTGGACTTACTCTGCTGGACGTGTTGAAAGTGTTGTCTGAGCTCCACAACCGCACAGTGTTGTCTGACGAACAGCTGAAGAACAATCCAGAGGAACCAGGCAGCGGTTTAGAGTCCTGTGTGTCTTTAGGGAACATCTGGAACACAGTACGTCACAATGAAGACAGACACAACATGAGCTCCTGAAACTCTCACGCTCTGTCTAGATAAGACTCATGTTTCAGGAAAATAACTAAAGCACACCGTCACACACAAGCGAGACTAACTTCTCTCAGCGTTAACTCTTCATGGAGGAAAAACATCCAAGAATGAACGACAACAGCACTGACGTGTCTGTCAGAAACACACGTTCAGATGAATCACCTTCAGATCGAAGACGCCGTCAGAATGATACAGAGCAGAATAAACTTTGAGAACTCTCTGAAGATCTCTCACGTCCCAGATGTACACGCTGTGATCATTATACACACACGACAGCCAGCCGTTCACAGGGTCATAGGTCACAGCCACAGAGTCTGGATATTGAACGTCAGGATTCCTGAAAGACACAGAAGAGGAGATCAAAGATCCTTGTTTCTTTTCAGAAAGAGCGAAAGAAGAGGTCAGAGGTCATGTGTCTGCAGCAGGTTCACCTTGTCCGAGTAACAGATGTGATGTCAACGCCCAGGTGATGTGGACGTGGCAGCGAGCAGATGAAGCTCAGATCAGATGAACTGAAGACTCGCACTGTTCCGTTTGCACATGCGCAGAAGATCAGATCCCCCGTCACAGACAGAGACGCCGCTGAGCTGGTCTACACACACACGTCTGTTTTTTTATCTCGGCAGGGCCCAAAGATTTTTAAACTGCTGATTTTATCCCCTAACCATCACAGAAAACTTTCAGGGTTTTGGGATTCTCCAAAAATATTATCTGTCCGACTGATCAGCTTGTTCACCCATGAGACCTCAATTCCGTTGGTGTGCACCGGGATACACAAACAAACACACACGCACTTACGCACACACACACACACACACACACTCTACTGGCACTGAGCCTCCAGACATGACGTCACGTGTGTTTCTGTTCCATACAACACATCTGATCTAACAGACTGGCCACAGGAAACTAAACTCAGCTGTTGAGCGAGTCATGTGACAGGAAGACTACTGGACAATGAATTATATCATCATTTATGTACATAATGTCAATACTGAACAAATGTGATACCCTGACGGACTGAAAAGCTTTAGGAAAACACAGTTCAGCCGTGTTCACTTTAAGTGTGGTTCATGATGAAGTCAGAAGTGGCTCACCTGCAGATGAACCCATTTCTCCAGAACTCTCGCGTCATTAAACTCACACAGCAGACCTGATGAGGTGATGCAGAACGTGCTGTCTGACTTCAGCCCGCGGCCACATGCCACATCACAGAAGAAGTTGTCCTGAAGTTCACCGAGGAGACCCGAGCGGCCCATCAGAGGGACGGTTGACGACAGCTGCAGGGGATGATGGGATAAAAACAGAGGATGATGTAATAGACAGCACGATCGTAACACCGGATTATGACGGACCATCGTGCGTGTTACCTTGTTAGAGTGAGAAGTTTCCAGGTACCAGAATCGAACGTGTCGGTTTCCAGCTGTGACAAAATAAGAGCTGTCATCAGAGAAGGCCACTGCCGTCACTTTACTGGACACCTTGTTAGTGGCCATCAGTGTGTTTCTCTACAGGATCAAAGAGAACAGATGCTGTGTCTGAAACCGCTCAATACTTCACTATTCTCTATTTATTACACAGCTCGTTGGAATGCTTGATTCTGATTGGCCTGTTGCAACATTTACAGGTTTGTTATTCCCAGTAACGATCTCTAAGAACAAATAACACACTGTTACCCAGATGCAGCAAATCATTTTACATTTACATTTAGTCATTTAGCAGACGTTTTTATCCAAAGCGACTTACAGATGAGGAAACATTGGAAGCAATTATAACAACATAAGCAACAAAATACATAAGTGCATCAAACTAGTCCATTAAAGCCTAGCACAGTATACAAAGATAAGAATAGTGAGGTTAGTATTATTATTATTTTTAAAAGAGGAGGAAAGGGAAAAGAATTAGGATAAATCAATCAGCGACGTGTTGATGGAAGAGATGCGTTTTTTAAAGATGGCAACCGAGTCTGCTGATCTTGTAGCGGCAGGTAGATCATTCCACCAATGTGGAACAGATCCAGAGAAGGTACACGAGAGTGACAGGTTATTTTGACAAATCAAATATAATGTCATATATGTTATTAATAGACATATTTATAATTACAAATTATTAAAACCAATTTGCCTGTTTGTGACGTTTGAACGTCATTTCTCACTTTAGAACCAAAAGTAAACGTCTTTTCCTCACAGAAGTTCTGCATTCGGTTAAAATGAGCTAATCAAATATTTCAGATTCACATTTCATGTCCAGTGTTTCCTCATGTGGCCAGTAGTTGTGTAATAAGAGGGATAATGTTCAAGCAGCCGTCTGTTATCATGAAATAATCCCCTTCAGCGAGACACAAGACCCCTAAAGAATTTGAACAATTTACAATGAGGGCAATTTGTAATACCCCTAATTCAGTTGGATTAAAATATAGTAAGGTCAACATCGTAATACAAAGTATTGTTACACCCCTAGCAACGGGTAATAATAGATAATGACGGATTCTGTGGGGAAAGTGCAGTTTCAGACACAGCTGGAGACAGGCAGAAGGGCCTGATGGGATATTTTCGTACCTTCCAGACCCACAGGTTGACGCTCATGTCATGCTGGGAGCCCACGCTCACAATGTATTTACTGTTCGGGGAAAACGTCACACAGGACACAGCGTATTTGTGCTCCTGTAACTCTGCCACCTGTGTCCCGCACTCCACGTCCCAAACACGCACAGCAGGCAGATGACCGCTCTGACACACACACACAGAGAGAGAGAGACAGAGAGAGAGAGACAGAGAGAGAGAGAGAGAGAGAGAGGGAGAGAGAGAGAGAGACAGAGAGAGAGAGAGAGAGAGAGAGGGAGAGAGAGAGAGAGAGGGAGACGGAGAGCGAGAGAGATGATGGAGCAGCTATCAGTGTGTTGAACAACAAGAACATCAGTCATGACCCCTCACCTCTCCTGTCACCAGATATTTACCATCTGAGGAGAAAGACAACGCTGTAATCGTTTTCCTGAAAAAGAAAATATTCCACACACGTGAATCACATGCAAACACACGTCTGTGTTTAAGGACAGTGCTGAACATGTGAATGATGTTGACATCAGTGAGGTTTTGTGAATAATGTGAAGTGATTCTGCACCTGGATGAATTGATGAGATGCTGTTGAGTGTTCTTGGAGGGGTTCAGTAACACCACAACACATCTGAACACACACACACACACACACACATGATAGTGTTGTTGATCAGAGCGGAGACATTCCCTCACATTAAGAGTCTTACACTTGAAACAACATTAAATGTGTTGGTCTGAACTTCTTACATCCGTTCACAAATATAACATCATAATGTTCGTTTAGTTGCCTTCAGGCTATAAAGAGTTCAACGACAGACGTCTGCATTCACTCAAGTGTCATGAAATATAACATCTGTCTATAATAATAATGTGTGAACTCACCCGGCCGGGTAGGCCACCGTTCCTGAACAGGGGTCACAGGTCAAACTGCTGTTACCTGAAGCTGTGATGCCCACAACTCTGTCCAGAGTCACCTGACAAACAACAAACACACTAAACATCTTCATTCATCACAAATCAATCACAGTTTCTACATGACTGGCTATCTTAGGAAACGATTTCTCTTAAAGACTAAAGTAAAGTTTCCAGGTTTGAATCTGATAACACGGTGAGCACGTGAGTCACAGGAATGTGTTCGTTTCATCACGCGCGCGCACGCACGCACGCACGCACAATAACCAGAGACGTCAAATCAAACACACTTGAACAACAGCACAGATTAACAAGGAATAAAATGCAAGCGAATAAAAACAATCATCCTCAGCTCGCACATGTTGTTGTTGTACTGGGTCACACACTTTTTCATTCAAACAATTAAAGGAAATAAGTGAGATGTTTATCATCACAGTGCTGCACGTGAGTAAAGATGAATGCAGTGTAAAGGTGTCTTGTCCCTCAGACAGATTCTGAACTCGACTGGACGTTACCTGACCGGACAACCTCTTCAGTCTGATGGACGGAGAGCGCAGGAGACTTTTAATCCGACTTCTGATAGATCCGTCCATATTCACTCCGCATCAGACACACGCGCACACTGGCCTGTGAAATACTGCGTTAAAGAGATCAGACACCGCTGCTGTGATGAAGTCGGACCGTCTGATCAATGACCCTGTGAGTGAATTCTAATGACGAACGAATCTGATTGGCTTTGTAATCTATGACGTCTAACTTTGTGCATATGAATAAGTATAGTTGTGTTCATCCACGGTGTATGACATCACGGTACCGCGAGATTGGATCGTTCTCTGTGGTTTTCGAATCACTCTCGCGATACTGTGGCTCGATCTGCGCAGCGCTGCTTGAAGACGCTACAAAAGTGAGCGTTTGTATTGTATTGATCTATAAATACTTCTCTTTTATGTTATAACACCATAAACATATAAACACGAAAGCACCGTAAGTGTCTTTTAAAGGCACTTAACGTTAAATTGAATGTTTTGTGCATCAGATCTTATAAAAAGACAACGATCAGAGAGTCAATGATCAATGACTGTATGAGATAAATAAGACACGTGAAGTCAAAGCAGCAGCTCGTGATGATGAGATCATTCATTTCATCTCTGTGATGTTGAGTCTCAGGTAAAGAGACCTTCACAATGGCGATAATAACCTCTTATCAAAAGCTTAATCGCTCTCTCACTCATTCTAGTTTAGTCTGAATTCGTTCACTTATTCACTCGTGCACTATTCCCTATATAGCGAATTCTAAATAGTCCAAGAAGTGAATGAAATGAGTGAACAACAGATGTATGCGTCTGAAAGCACTGGCGCTGACATTCATCATCATAACGCTTAATATAAGCGGCTTATATTACACCTGTGTGGCTTTATGGGTTGTTTTGAAAAATTGTAAAGTTCATTTTTACATTATTTGACACGTTTGTTGTATTTTAGTTATTAAAAGAACAAAACAAATGTTTGCCACGTTTATTTATTATTATACGGAGCCCGTAACCTGTCACACGACATTTTTTATAGCGTGGCGTTAAGAAATTAATTATTTATTCGTTCCCTCGCTTTACGTTAATCGTGCTCAAGTTGAATTACCCACGTGTTTCCTTTTGTTTCCTTGTCTGTAAACAGGTTCTTCGTTACAGCACCCTCATTGCTCACGATTTTATAAGTTAATAAAAATAAACATTCAATATCAGTTTACGCAATATACTTTTGAGAATCAATATAACACGAAGTATAACACATATTATATTAAAAGTGCATGTGAATACAGTTTAATATATATCAGTGTTTTATTTGTACATTTTATTAAACGTAATAAATGTAATAGTGTCCGGATCCCGTACCTGTCACACGACATTTTTTATATATATCGTGGCCACGAATTATTTATTCGTGTGAACGTTTTGTTTATTCGTTACCTGGATTAACGTTAATCGTGTCTACGTTTGATTAAAACAAGAGGCAAATAACGACCAGTTGCATCACCTCAATGCGTATATGTTCTACATCTTGAATTATGTTATTACAAACCCACGAATATACATATATATAAAACATTCGTTTCATCAGTTTATTCTCAAAAAGTCGAAAATAACTGTAAACAAGATTAACACCTGATTTAGTGCACTTTATAGGAGACTTGTCGCGCTTAAGGCCATATGACTGACAGGTACAAAGCAACCAATCACGGTTCGGTTTATGTTTAGAGGCGTGGTAATATCCCCGCACACTGGTGTAGATTCCAAGTAGGGGTAACTGGAGCAATGGGCGTGCCGAAATGTAGGGGCGTGCCAAAAGGTTTCTCATTGGTCTCGCCGAACAGTATGGGCGTGCCAAAAGGTTTTGCGAAAACTACCTGCATGGCGCGGGTTACTGACGTCATCACCACGGCAAGTTTAGCTTAAAGTTTGCAAAAACTGTAAGCAGTAAATATAAATTATATATACTTCCTTTGATCTTTTTTCTCACTTTCATTACTATTATTTTGTTTCAACATTTCATAGTATATTCTCATTTTTACATATTGTAGTCTTTTACGATTAAAAAAAAGTTTACAAAACTTAATACTAAATGTAGCAATCAAAAACAAATAGCAACTATTTTTAGGGTACAAAAGCCTCTTAACACAGTCACACTATCTGTTTTTAGATAGAAGTAATTTAAAAGTTGTATTCGTTAACATTAAAGCACTTTGAAGTGAACAAACTATGAGCAGCTGTATTTTTATTAACTAATACTAACAAAGCTTAAAACAAATACTGTAACAAATCCATTGCTCATAGTTAACGTTAATTAATACATTAATTTTAACAAACAAAACCTATTGTTATACCTTACCCTGAAAACAATGTTTTGCTTTATAGATAACTAGTTAATAAAAACACCACAGAATTGAGAAATTAGTCAAGTGTTTAGTATCTTTCTGCTAAATGACAACCAATTTAGGAAACAGACACAGCTTTATTCACAAATTTTTTTTCCAATTTAAGTAAACAGAAACATTCAGTCACTCATTTTTAAGTAGCAGTCCATTGAACAGAACCCAGCAAACTCTTTCTCTGAATAGAATGCTTTGAAGACCCCCTTCATTCCATTGCCACTGTATCCAAAGGTGTTTTTGTAGATCTTGTCACAGCAAGCGCACCTGGTGAGCTCAAACTCCAATCTGTATTCTTTTCTCACTTCTGGACTGACAGATTTCCAGTCAACGATACATAATTACGTTATATAAATCATAGATAAACATATGATGAATTGCACCATATCTTACCGCCGCCATCTTCTTTGGCTAAAGGAAATTACTTACCACACACTGTAGTGGCTTTTTTCCTCTTAAAGTTTGGCACGGTTTGCAAACCAACTGATAAGCGCTTTACCGCCGCCTGCTGGACTGGAGTGTGGATAAAACGTTTAACGCTGATTGGCCAATACAGTAAAACTCCTTTCACCAATCAGAAACCTTTTGGCACGCCCATTGCTCCAGGCTGCAGTTATACCTGTCTCGTAGATTCACGAACGAATCAAAAGTCCAGAATCTTGTGATGAATTCGTATAGCAACCGTTGATAAAACGACAGCTTACTTTAGATCAGACGGACCGTAATAAGCAAGCACGAACTTAATAAGAACTTATTGTTACTTTATCTTCTCTGTAAGTCGCTTTGGATAAAAGTGTCTGCTGAATGTAAAGAAATGTTGCGACATGTGCAAAAGCAGGACAATAAAAACAAAACATTGAAACACACTGAGTTTAATTTAACGTTTCAACAGCAACTAAAGCCACTGTTCAGACACCAGAAGACACAAAAAAATCCTTACCAAATTCAGGTCCATGCCACTGACATAACTTTAAATGAAAAATACATCTGTAGAATAAATTCCATAGATTGTGCAAGGTTTAGTTTATATATAATGTTTACTTTTAAACGAGAATCTATTACAATACTGCCCCAATGTGGGACTTATGAGGTCATTTCAATACATTAACATGTACAATCTTTGTGAAAGTAATATTGTTGTAAACTTTTGACCTGTATTATAAGGACAGAAAGCAACAGGGTTTGCTGTGATTCAGATGAGAGTGATATTAACACCACCTCACATAATCTCCCCTCGGTGATAATCTGTATGATTTTCATTTCATTATATGAGTTTTATAAAGACTGGAAGATCCTCGTGTAGAAACACAGTTCCTCATGGAGGAGATATTTCTGCATCTCTGTGTTGGAATGTCAGAAGAAGTCCATGCAGAGTTCTGAAGAGTCGGGTCACCACACACACACCTTAAATCTTGCTGAACGACTGCAGCACTATGTTGGGCAATCCTGAGGGTCTTTTTCCCACTGAGACAACAAACAGGCAAGATCATAAAGTCAACATCTGATTTAATTCCCCTAAGGCAAAAATATACTGAAAGGAAACACCACAGTTTTTACACGTCACTAATATATCTGTAATCGCTCTAGCGCCACTATGTTAGCGTTTAGCTTAGCACACAATGTATAGCGGAAGAGCACTTTGACCTCGGCTCAGTAATATAATCACTATTGAAAAGTCACGCTGGTTGTATTGACGGAAGTGAGAGGGAGCGGGGGAGTTTTCAGGAGTGATGATATTACTGCACCGAGGTCGAAGTGCTCTTCTGCCATACATTATAGTTATCATCTTTTATCCGCTTAGAAAATCGCCACGTTTTATTTTGTGTCACCATACTTACTCGTGTAACTACTCATGTAACTGTCTTTAAATAGGAGAAACATTGAAGTGTTTAGTGGTTTCTAATTTGATCCCTGTTTGGATCCTAAGGAATGAATGGTGCAAAGCTTTATGCTAACATAGTGGCGCCGTGTGCTAGAGCCATTAACGGGACAGATATGTATCAACTCGTCTAAGTTGAGGGAAGAACATAGTGACATATGTAAAAACGGTGGTGTTGAGAAACAACAATCCACTAACCTGAATGCTTGAGTGAAGATGTTTCTGCTGTGCTTGTCTGCCCAGCGTGTTGTCTCAGCGTTCCTGCTGATTAAAAAGACAAAACTACCCAACTAAATTCACTCAGCACTAAGACTGTGAACATGCACATACTGTATTTTACTCTTAGTGTTGCATGAGAATCTGAACAGAGGAAACGCATTTGGGTTGTTTACCAGAGAGCTGTGAGATGAGTGAAATGTAACGGGAGTGTTTCTGCATCAAAGATTTCTTCTTCTTCATTAGAGATCTGCTGCGGTGCTCAAGAGCTCCAATCATATCACACGCCTGAAAGGAAAGAATCCACATTTACTTTTCCCATTTATAGCCCAAAGAGCTCATCACAAACACGATAAAAACTCTGTGTGACGTACCCGAAGGAGAACATCTTGAACGCTCGTGTCGTGATCTTCCACGTTCAGAATCCTCTTCAAGGAATCAAAGCACTGTGGTAATTCCGCACGTCGTCTCCGTTTCCTCGCGGAGCGATTGAGATGCCACGCTCGCTTATAAACACACAGATGAGACACGTGTTCCACTACATCATACTGAGTCTGTCCCTCCTGAAATCCACCCTGTTCATCGCTCAACTGCAAAAGAACAATTGTTTCTAGTGAACAAAAGACACGATGAAGATCTAAACTGACCTCACTAGATAAAAAAGAGAATGTTGTTCTCATCTACTGTGAGACCGGTGAAAACAAACTCATTGTCTGTCAGTTTCACAGTCAAGAACAATGACCTCCATGTTTAAACGGTATTATCCAATGAAACGCAGCATTAACCGGATGATAATGAACAACAACAGTCCCACAGTAACTTACTCTGTGCCTTCCTGCTTCCTTTGATTTTCTGTGAAGAGAAATAGCTTTAGTATATCTGACAGCGGATGTGAAACTGATGATTTAGATGTTTGAAACATGTTACCTTCTGCTCTTGTTCATCTTTTCAGCGTTCATATCAAATGTGTCGATGATAATATCATCTTCACTAGACTAGGAATAAATAAATATGAGTTTGGGTTGTAGAATAATGATAAGAAGAGGTTCAGACACACATGTGATGAAGATGATGATGACTTACACTCTCCTCTGTGCTCCAGTCTTCAGTGAAGCACTCGATGATGTCATCCGATTCATCGATGCTTGAACTTAATTCACAAAGGTCTCTTTGTTCATCAGTGTCGTCTTCACATGAGTCCATGGCTTTCTGCATGAGTCTGAATGGCCAGCTGCACTTCTTAACTTCTGTGTGTTGTTGAGTGTTGTTGAGCGATGATTTGAGACAGCTCTTCAGGACATTGACGGGCTGTTTGAACACTGCATCCGTTTTGACAACTGGACAAATACTGTCAGTCGGTTGGATCTTGAGTTGTGTTTCCGGCGAGTCGTTCACTGGGTTTGTGGTGTTTTCACTGGTGTGATGGGAGAACTGGTTGGTTTCTGACGTTTCATCCAAAGTCTCTATTTTGATGACAACAAAATCTTTTTTAGCATCATTGCTCTCTTCGGTGTTCTCGGTGTTATCAACAGGTTGAGGGCTGCTCGAACTCAACGGCTCTTGTTTAAGACGACAGCGTGTGTAGGAAGAGTCTGTTGGTGTGGAGTCATATGGCTCAGTTTTGATGAAATGTTCAGGACCATCTTCAGGCGCATCAGAGGTGAAGGGCGGGTGTGTAGGAATGTCATCTGGTTCTGTTTTAATGTGAACTGAGGATTTATGTGTCATTGGATCTTTACTAGTGACGTCTACATGGCTGAAGCTCACTGCGTTCAAGTGCGTGGTGGGGATGATCTGATCCTTCTGTTTAGCATTAGCCTCAGCGAACGAATCACTTTCAGCATCTCCGTTTGAATGTTGGGTGTGTTGTGCTATGCGTTCCTTCATCAGATGCGATGCTGAGGGTATGACAGCAGATGGACTGTTCTCACAGGAGTGATCTTCCAGGGGCAGTTTCATTAAGCGATATCCTCCAGGCAGTACTACTGTGGAAGAACTTTCTCCTGCATCTGTCTGCTCTTCAGCAGGTGGGCATATCCGGAAAGAAAATGTTCCTGTCTTACCAGGCAAACCGCCTTGAGAACCTTGGGCTGTAGTGCCACTAGTGAAGCCTGTGGTTCTGGGCAGAAAAAGGATCTTGGGAGCAATGAAGGGATTGTGTTTAGGAAAAGCTGTTGCTTTTTGAGGCATCGCAGTGGTTTGGATCATCCGAGAGGGTTGAACACTTGCTGTTTGTGCTTTTTGATGAGCGTTTTCTACAGTAAAAAGGGTGAGAAGTTTTTGATTACAAGATATAAATCTGAGTGTACCCTCCGCATCAAACCCGGTTTGAAATCATTGGAATGAGCATGTGATGATACTGACCTTTGGTTTGCGTATGAATGGGTAACACTGCAGGAAGAGGAAACAGTTGAATTATTTGGCCATTGAACTGACAGATGTTTGCTCCGCTCACACCTGAGACCGGGTGCAGCACCACACTCTGACCCGGTGGAAGAGCAGAAGCTGGGAGAACAATATCGGGTTTACTGGTGTTTGTGTGTTTGGGTGGAAGTATGGAGTTTGGCAGGGTCAGTCTGGGGTTAGATGATGTAATATAATTAGGCGTTGAAGAAAGGTTTGGGATGAAGACATGATTAGAAACATTTAGGGGTGAATATATGGTCTCGTGGGGAGCTCCGGGGATCACTGGAGGATGGGTGTCCTTGGCAGGCGTTCTCTCTGGAAGTGTTTTTTGAATTAATTTGCCAGGGAAATTACTCCGACACATTGGCTTCATCCTGCCAGTAACGTACGCAGCTAGCCGATTGGCCGGATGCAATGATCCAATTTGACCTAGTAACAAATTTGCCTTGAGGTATGTTTTACCGTTGACCTGAAATAAAGGAATAAATTCTGTGATGTGTGAAATATTGATCATGATTTTGCTGGAAAGACAGCTGCCTGACCACTCAAACTAAAATAATTTACCTGAACTGGACGAGGACGCGCAGACCTCCAAACACTGGCCTTTAGACAGCCGGCCGGAATAACACGAGACAGAAGAGGAAAACCCTTCAGGCTCATTGTCTCGTTGTCAACACTTCTAGAATGAGTTTCATCATTGCAACTTGATTCGTGGCCTTCGCAATCAGACGTGTTCACATGAATTTGTTCGGTTAACATTTCCTGTTTGTTTGCTTTATTTGGTGGCTGATCAGTCCGTCTCGCTTTCTCACGGAGGGAAATGCAGAACTTGTAGCTCAATGTGCAGTGCCCGTCATCTTTTTTAAGAGTTGTTGAGAGAAGATCCACTTTGAAGATGTCGATAAAAAGAGAGGATGACAGGAGGTTCATATCGACGCAACGAAATACTTCTTTAAGCACCAGGGTCCGCTGGGCCTCCCAGTTACATTCAGAAATGATTTCCAGAACTTTAGTGGCCTCCGGCTCTTCTGATGCTACAGCTTTCTTGTCTGAAACGACACGGAAGAAATCATGAGATCAAGACACAGAAGATAATTAGAGAAGAATCAAACTGTGTGAAACTGACCTGGACTCGTAGACGACAGATGTGTGCGAGCAGGAGACGATTGAGAGACTTCACTGGTCTTCAGTGAGAACACAAACACGGTTAAATAGAGAAACACAGCAAGTCCTATAGAGTTTAGCTCTGTTAAACACACCTGATCCATCTGATAAAGATCTTCAGGATTAATTACAGGGATGCGTGTCAGAGCTAAACTCTGCAGGAGCTGCTATAGATGACATGTGGGAAGGTCGAAGAGTTTGTGTATTAACATACCTCCTTATCACATCTTTTTTTCTTGACAGGTATTATGTAGATCTGCGGTGGTGGATTACTGTTGTATTCTCGTACACGAGCGCATGTCATCTTGCTTTCTAAGTACCTGTAAACTGGATCTTTTTCCATTTCCTGCACCTGCGAACAACAAGAGATCATCAGAGGAGATAAACCATGAAAGCAAATCTAAAGAAATGTGTTTTCAGTGTCATTCAATGCATGCACACGTGCTGATGTGATTCTAAAAGTGAGATTCTTACCACAGGATTGGGCCGTGGAACATAGACACGCGAACAGGTGTTTTTTTGAAGCGCAGGAGGATTAGAGGTGACTGCTGTAGGTGTAAAGATGAGCTCTGTGTCGCGGTCATCAGATCTTCTGGTCCACAGGCGGGTGATGATGGTCGCACGATAAGGCCTGTGGTTTAATTGTGGATCAACAGCTGTTGACACAAATAGGGAAGGGTTTTAGATTTGAGACTAGTGTGAAACCATGTTGGTCCAGTCCCAGAGACGCCAGAGACTTACGGAAAGCCATAAGCGGCATCTTCCTGACGTGTGTTTGGCTTCTTTCTGGTGGACGGATGAGAAAAACTTTGTGCTTGAAGCAGTCACAGCCGAACATGCACTGAAGTCGTCCGCAGTGTGTGGGTCCTCTGATCTTTCTGTTCAGGCTCTCACAGACACAACCCAGCCAACAGAAGTCATGACCGCAAGTATCTTGACTAACACGATGTTTACTGGACACTGGCTTCTTAGATTTCTGAAGAGATAAGAAGATAGTAAGTCCAGCAGATCATTGAAGCGATTCGATGAGAAACAGAACTGGACAGCATGATTTTAGAAGGGGGGCATCCCGTGTGAAACTAGGCCGAATAAAAATTCTGATTTCGTTGCCACTTAAATGCTGTTGAGCCATTGATTGAGACATTTGCCCTCATTCACGTGAACGAGACGGAAAGTTCAGATAATACAAATCCAACACATCTAATATAATGTTAAACGGATCGTGAATGATCTGTGATCCGCACGGTTCACAGGCGCCCTACAGAACGACCCGTGGAGGAACGTCAGGATCATGGTGAAAGAGTTTCCATCCATCTCTGCGAGCTCAGCATTCACCTTCTTTAAAATCAACCGCCGCAAAAGGCAAGTATTAAAGTGACATGCACATGACACAATGCAAGCAATCAAAATAAAACTGCTGCACGCATTTAAAATCAATAAATTGACACCATTATCGAAAAAACCCAACGATATCCAACCTTAGATTTTAGTGAAGCCCAATATAACACACATTCAGACTGAGAACAATAAAAACTGATAAAGCGATATGAAACATATTGATGATTTGAATTCTGGGATGCCAAAAACACCAGATGGTGTTTTCACATAATTTGTGTACACTTTCAAGCATTTAAGCACAACAGCTTTGAACTAGGTTGAACAAAAAAATGAACATTTAAGGGGTGCTGTAAATATTTTCTATGCACTTACTTCTGAAGTGACCAGTGAAGTCAGAGCAAACTCGGCTCTCTCTTTAGTGACAAACGTGCGACTCTTGCCATCATAAACTGCTTCCTGTTCCTGCTCCAGCAGCTTCAGTTGATATCTAGCAGGTGTAGACACAATGATACTGGAAGAACGGCTCAGATGACCTCCAGTTTTGACCTCTGCTTCAGGTTTGCTGTGTGTGGAGTGATGACGCTCTCGAGGTGAACGTTGAGTGTTCTTCACAGTGGTCTTCGCTGAGGTTCTTGCTGGAGTCATTTTAAAAGCAGGCAACACACATGACGGGTTGCGATGGCCTGTTGAAGCGGTGGGAGGAGCTGCTGCTGTGCCCCGCGTCTGAAGAACGCTGTCTAACGTTCGGACGTAACTGCTGCTTTTGTCAGGCAGCTGGTAGACCACAGAAGACAGAGAGCTTGCGGTAAACACAGCGGCCCGCTGACAGATCTGCTGAGCTTCACTTTCAAGATATTCGTCCAACTCATCTGAGAAAAATGCTGAACGGTTGATCGAGCCTGACCAATGGAAGCATTTGAAAATTAAGATTTATAAGAGAGAAAAAAAATTAATATGCATTTCGGACAACAAGTTTCTTACTGTCTATTGAGCTATGTCCACTTGTGTTGTGACGGTTCTCCATCCAGCCTTTAATCTTGATGGGGTCGTCTGTCTTTCCAGCCGGTGATACAAGCGGATCATCTAGAAGCACACAAGAGGAGTTGTTGTCATTGAAGAAAAACAGGTGATGTTTATTATGGAATGATTTTGCTCACCAGAGGATGCTGTCAGATGGTCAACGCTGAGAGCAGGTGAGGGTAAACTCACACCAAGATAATGCAAGTCTATAGGTACAGCAGGATCCAGAAGGTTGAGTTTCAACCCAACTGAAATGAAAACAGTGTTCGGGACAGTGATGTGTGTCTTTTTTTTATTCCTGAATCTCAATCTTTTTTTTTTAGCTTGTAGAGGACAATAATATTCCTGTAATAGTGTCACCACCACCGGATCCTTGAGGCCAATGTGAAATATTTCTATTATATTATTAAAATGGTATTCGTCATCTCTGTGTGGATTTGTGTTTTTTACGAACCGTCTTGAAGTGCAGGATGAATGATCTGTCTGTTCTTCAGTTTCTTAAGATGTTGAACTAAGATGAGCTGCTGCTGTGAGATGTTCTGCTTCTCTGCACACACATATGAGCTGTGTACATTATCAATGTATTTATTTAGGCTTTCATTCTTAACACCATTCCAGCATCTAAGGCTGTATTCATGACCAGAACTAGTCAATCTATAGTTGGTTAGGAGAGGTAGAATACATGATCAATGTTAAAGACATTAATTAAACATGCTCTCAAACCTTTATCACGCTGCGAGTTCTCCGTCTGGATGCGAGTGAGTGATGAAGATGATGAAGGTTCCACAGACCTCCTCATATTTACAACATGAACATCAAGAGCTTCCTATCAAACAAAACCAAGAATTGTCTCAATGTTGATTGAATCACTGTGTGTCTGGAGTCACTTTAGATAAAAACATCTGCCAGTGAACCATGTGTGATAATAGACTGCATGTAAATGTAGTCAATGATGATGAACAGAATAAATCATGTGTCGTAAGATCTTGTATTCACGTGGTGTAACGTACCTTTACACCGAAAGACACAAATAGCACACCGTCTACGTCCTCAAGGTCGGGCTGTGTGGACATGTCTGCAGGGGGCAGATGAACAGCGGCTTTCCCATACTTGACATTAGACCAGCGTTTAGACTTGGCTTTCCTTGCTTTCCTCAAGCGTCTGGACCTACAGCCGACCCCGCGCGGGTTACAGACAGCAGAGCGACGTGAAGACGTCAAGGCGACAGATTTCTGCTGTCTGTGAAGTGAGGAGGTCATCACGGCCGAGAAGACATTCTCACCTGAGGTTCTGCTGACCGGACGATGACCTTCAGAAGAATCAGAAGACACGTGCGGCTGTACAGACGCCTCTGAATCTTCTGTTGTGAAGCGTCCCATGAATCTCTGTCTGTCTGTCAACACTCGCTCTTCATCAAACTGGGATTCACCACGAGTGTGTGTTGAACTGACAGACGAATAGAGAAACAAACATAAATACCAAAAACAACATCTCACAGCGTTTACATTAAGAATAAAGAGACATACACGTGATCTTTAGAGTCGTCGTCATGACTGTGACTGACAGCAGACCGTGACTGACATCTGTCACTCGCAGCGGGCCTGAGGCTCTTCTCACCATCTTCTCTGAAGGCCAACATAAAAGGATTGCAGTTGATTTTAAGCTGTTTTATCTTTGGATTCTGGAAGCTCGTCACGGCGTAGAACTCTGTGTTGGTGAAGGAAAACATCTGGATTTCCGGGTCTTGCAATGAAACGGCCCGCTGGTGATGAGGAAGGATATAAAGGCGAGGCTGGTAACGGTGCATGGGCCGCAGAGCCACGCAACTGTCCTGATCCACAGAGTCATAAGTTAACTTGACTTTATAGAAGGACACCGGGCCGTCCATCCAGCGCTGACCCGAGGCTGGAGAGTCGGGGTGAAACCACGGCTGACCTGGAACACGAGGCTCACCCGGTCCGTCCGTTTCCCACGTCTCCCCGTTCCATCTGTGGCGGAAGTCATCGGCAGGTTCAACGTCCATGAGCAGAGAGTAGCAGCGTTTGGGGTGTAAACCAGCGAGACGAAAGCGACACCAGGGGAACATGCGTCTGCCCGGCTCTGTTATGATCATCTCTGTGCCCACGCTGTGAAAGCGACTCCAGACGGACTCGTTCTCCAGCACCACGTCAACCGTACGCTCTTCTCCGGGTGTCACGTGTTCACTGGGCCGTACTGTCCATGTATCACTACTCTGTGTCCTCACAGTTGAAGGAGCCACATGTTTCTCCATCTGGCCGTTCATAAACAGACGCGAGACTTCGGTTTACAGCATCCTGAAAAACAAATAAACAACCTTATACCGTGGTGTGTTTGAATACTGGATTCTGTGCATTAAAACCCTTTAACTCACGGGCGGCTCCAGTCGGTTTGATTCTCTGAGGAAACTTAACGGTCAATTTCAGCGGTTTGATCTAAAGCTACACATGACCGTGATAGTCCAAGGCTAGCTGTGAGTTAAAGGATTTTAATGCCCTTCATATCAACAACAGTCATCAGTGGGAAATGAAATCTTTTTGAGTCGCTGAACAAATTAACGGGCTGAATGAGGTCGACGCTGATGTTTAGCAGTGCGGTGCATACACGATGAACAACGACCGTCGTGAAATGATTCCTCCAGATCTGTGGAAAGTGTTGCTTTAGGATTCACTGGAGCGTCAAACACCTTCAAGACACAAGTGACGTAATTCGCTGTTTTAATGAACTACAACACAAACACTGTGAAGTAAACTTCGATGGATAGCGCGCTCTGCGTCGACTACAAGCACGAGCTCATCAATGGCGGGTGTTTGCCGCACGAGCCCGCGCGCGAGGGTTTCGACTCGCCACACACAGCCTTACTAACGCATGTTCTCCACGCGCAAACATACCTGCACATACAAGAGCCTATAAGATCACATGATCCGCCGGTAACTTGCCTCAGTGTCGCTGTGATGGACTCGAAGTCTTTAACTGTTGCTGGATCAGAGTTTCGTCAGTCGCGCGCTTCATAACTGAAATCTCCCAAAGCAACAGTCCGCCGCCGGCGCGAGTGACGTCACGACCCCGCGCTGCTCGGATCTGGCCAATGGCGTGACGCCGTTTAAAGCATCGATGACTCATCGCCCTCGCGCTCATTGGACAGAAGAGTTCAGGTAACTTCAGTCTGTTTCTTTATGTTTGTTTCTAGATATGTTGCTTTATGCGGTGATCACGTCTGTCCCTGTTTTGTCAAATCCCTTCTCTAATGTATGTTTGTTCAGGAAGTGTTTGAATTAAATGTCTAGCATAGAAACGTCTCATTAGATGACATGTTTACAGCTTTCCTGTATCTCAGTGGTAAGAGCATTGTGTTAACAGCTCAAGGTTGTGTGTTGGATCCAGTGGATTGCACATACCTGCGTGTAAACCTGCGTGTAAACCTGCGTGTAAACCTGCGTGTAAACCTGCGTGTAAACCTGCGTGTAAACCTGCGTGTAAACCTGCGTGTATACCTGCGTGTAAACCTGCGTGTAAACCTGCGTGTAAACCTGCGTGTATACCTGCGTGTAAACCTGCGTGTAAACCTGCGTGTAAACCTGCGTGTATACCTGCGTGTAAACCTGCGTGTATACCTGCGTGTAAACCTGCGTGTAAACCTGCGTGTATACCTGCGTGTAAACCTGCGTGTAAACCTGCGTGTATACCTGCGTGTAAACCTGCGTGTAAACCTGCGTGTATACCTGCGTGTATACCTGCGTGTATACCTGCGTGTAAACCTGCGTGTATACCTGCGTGTAAACCTGCGTGTAAACCTGCGTGTATACCTGCGTGTAAACCTGCGTGTAAACCTGCGTGTATACCTGCGTGTAAACCTGCGTGTAAACCTGCGTGTAAACCTGCGTGTAAACCTGCGTGTATACCTGCGTGTATACCTGCGTGTAAACCTGCGTGTATACCTGCGTGTAAACCTGCGTGTAAACCTGCGTGTAAACCTGCGTGTATACCTGCGTGTATACCTGCGTGTAAACCTGCGTGTAAACCTGCGTGTAAACCTGCGTGTAAACCTGCGTGTAAACCTGCGTGTATACCTGCGTGTATACCTGCGTGTATACCTGCGTGTAAACCTGCGTGTAAACCTGCGTGTATACCTGCGTGTAAACCTGCGTGTAAACCTGGTTTGTATACCTGCGTGTAAACCTGCGTGTATACCTGCGTGTAAACCTGCGTGTATACCTGCGTGTAAACCTGCGTGTAAACCTGCGTGTATACCTGCGTGTAAACCTGCGTGTATACCTGCGTGTATACCTGCGTGTAAACCTGCGTGTAAACCTGCGTGTATACCTGCGTGTATACCTGCGTGTATACCTGCGTGTAAACCTGCGTGTATACCTGCGTGTAAACCTGCGTGTAAACCTGCGTGTATACCTGCGTGTAAACCTGCGTGTAAACCTGCGTGTATACCTGCGTGTAAACCTGCGTGTAAACCTGCGTGTAAACCTGCGTGTAAACCTGCGTGTAAACCTGCGTGTATACCTGCGTGTATACCTGCGTGTAAACCTGCGTGTATACCTGCGTGTAAACCTGCGTGTAAACCTGCGTGTAAACCTGCGTGTATACCTGCGTGTATACCTGCGTGTAAACCTGCGTGTAAACCTGCGTGTAAACCTGCGTGTATACCTGCGTGTATACCTGCGTGTAAACCTGCGTGTAAACCTGTGTCGCTTTGGAAAAAAGCGTCTGCTAAATGTAATGTTGACGTTAGCGATCTGCAGGCAGAGAAAATGATAGTTGTGAATTTCAGCTTTTAATTCAAATTCTATAACTTTTAAATATAACATTTGCATCCCTCTATTTTGATAATTTAAAGGCTTCACTTTTTCCCAAAGCCACTTACAAGTGAGAGCACACTTAACATTTAAAGGGACACTCCACCCACACATGTCAATTCTGTCATGAATGACTCTCCTTCTAATTCTTCCAAACATGTATAAATGTCTTTGTTCGGTTGAACACAAAGAGAGATAGATGCTAGTCAAAAGTGCCCCAGAACAGCTGGTTTTCCTACATTCCTCTAAATATCTTCTCTTGTGTTCAACAGAACCAAAAAAATACAAAAAATAGTTTTCCTACTGTGGCAGTCAATGGTTCTTCAGAACTGTTGGTTACTCACATTATTAAAGAACATCAACCCAACAAAGACATTAACGTCTGGAACAACTAGAGGGGGAGTCATTCATGACAGAATTGACATATGAACGATTCAAGCAAGAGAAGAAATAAACAACATTTGTGTGTACATTTAAACTTCGTCATTTAGCTGACGCCTTTATCCAAAGTGAGTTCAGGGAGCAATGAAGCGATACAGGAGTAATAATACAATAAGTTCCAAATTACTAGTTTCCTTAAAAGCCAGAACAATACCTGTTGACATTTGTTGTCTCATCTGCCTGTCAAGTATTCACAGAAGAGATGAGTTTGAAGTAGTTTTTTGAATGTTGTGAGAGATCTGGTTGACCAGACTGAGTTGGGAGTCATGTTCTTGTGAAGAAGAATGAGCGTGAAATCCATTTACTGCCCTTTTGAGAAGATAATACAAGCTGCTGGTTTGCTGAACGCAGGGTTCTTCATCAGAATCAGAATCAGAACAAGCTTTATTGCCAGGTGTGCTTACACACACGAGGAATTTGTCTTGGTTACAGAAGCTTCCAGTACACAAGTAAGGTTACAAGACAAGTAACAATCAACAAAGGCAACGAAAGTACAGAATAAAAATAAAAGTTAAGCACACAAAGGTGAAAGTGCAGTGTGACAGAAGAGCTCCAGAATTTTTGTTTAGAATATACAAGTTATAAGTTTATATACATGAGTTTATATATGTGAAATGTCAGAGGGAAAGACATGTACCAGAAGCTTCAGTGTCAATTAAACACTTTATGATTCTGAATAAGATAAAGTAAACTCAAATATGTTCTGTTTCCCTGCATGACAATTGAGTATAAAAACAGAATGATCTGTGGATAAGATCACATATAGCCTATATGACACAAGCGTGTGAGACGCAGGTAAATGCGTTTAATTAAAAATAATGAAAGCATCTCAGGGTTTTGGACTGAACCCAATACACAATATTTCTTGTCAATCAACAGCTCTGTGATGAAGTTAGAATAGGCCGACCTCCTCTGAGAAATTAAAAGCGAGTTTCTGTTCATCCCAATGTGAAGGACAACAAAGCTCCAAGGCACCAATTACAGGATTCCAGGTTCCTCGTCTTTTCCTTTAGCTCCAATTAAGCAAGATGAAGTGAATGTACTGACATCACTGGAGATCCACTGGAGCAGAAACACGAGCCACCGTGTGGTATAAAAGATCATCTGAGCATCATCAAACCCTGGGATCATCTTGGCTTTATGATGGGGGGGATTGTCACGGATCTTGTGGCCGTGAGGATCATCGTTTCTGTCATAGGTGTCATGGGAAACACCATCTTGATTATGTCCATCCTTAAACTGACACGTGTCAAGACTTTTGAAATGGTTCTTCTGGCGCTGGCAGCAGTGAATCTGGAGGAGATCGTGATTGTGAATGTTTACGATGGTTTGCTCTTGCGGCTGTCGGTCAGGATCAGTGTTTGGAGCTGTAGGCTCCTCAAGTTTTTGACCTTGTTTGGAGAGATTGGCAGCATTCTCTTTACGGTTGTCATCAGCATTTATCGCTATCAGAAGCTGCGAGACGTCCACACGCGCGTCAACAAGCCCGTCTTTTTGGACAACATGCGTCACGTGTTTGGCATCACTGCGTTCTGTGCCATGTTGGCTGTGATCTTCAGTCTGCCCGCGTTTACCATGAGCCTGAAGGAGGACAAGGGTAATTCCACTTATCTCGGCTGTCCTGTAGATTTCTTCCAGTGTTCGCTGTCAAAGTGTCCGACTCCCAATCGTATTTTCAAGTACTCATTTCTGCTGGTGTGTAACATTTTGCCTCTGCTGATAGTCACGCTGACGAGCAGTATGATTGTGAGGATTCTGATCATTCAGCAGAAAGTGGTGAGAGCCCGACAGGATCCGGGTGTGGCGGTGACCCAACATCAGCAGCAGCACCGCTCCAGGAGGTCTGGCTTTCAGCGCAGCACTGTGGCTATTCTTGCAGCTATGGCGCTCTTTCAGGTGGACTGGACCATTTATTTGATCCTGAACCTGGCTTGTAACCCACACAGTATTCCATCATGGTCAGAAATTGAGTTCTTCATAACCACATTTTACACGGCAGTCAGCCCGTATGTGTACGGTTTAGGTAATGACCTTTTCAACATTAAACGATTAATTCATTGAACCATTCAGAGACAAGGTTCAGTTTAGTTTAAAAACATTTATTTTATATTTATTATTATATTTGATTTATGAATCAAAATAACATTCTACAAGAACCTCGCAATGTGCTTTTGGTCATGTGTCTTAAAAGAAAATAACTCTCTCTCATTGTAATGGTAATTACGATCAATTGCACTTTTTATTTATTTAGGTTGTTTCCAGGGTTAAAGCATAATGCAAATGACAGGGACATTAGAGGATATAAAATCACTTAAAGGGGTCATATGACACGACTTAAACTAAAATAATTGTTTAGATGTAATTCAATGTTTATACACTATTTGAGGTTAATAACGCTGTATTTTCCACACACTGTGCATGTCTGTATGTCCTCTTTGCTCCGCCTCTCTGAAACACGATGATCTATTACAAAGCTCATGGCTCTGAGAAGTGAGGTGTGCTGTGATTGGCCAGTTCACCAGTGTGTAGTGATTGGTGGAATACTGCAAGCGTGTGATGGTAATGTAACGCCCCTGACCATATTTGGAACATCAGGTTCCTCTTCAATGGTACAGACAGGTACGCCCACCTCACTTGTGTTTACATGTAGATTTGTGGGGGTGTGGCTACACGAGGGTTGATGTAGATTTGTGGGGGTGTGGCTACACAAGGGTTGATGTAGATGTGTGGGGGTGTGGCTACACGAGGGCTGATGTAGATTTGTGGGGGTGTGGCTACACGAGGGTTGATGTAGATTTGTGGGGGTGTGGCTACACGAGGGTTGATGTAGATGTGTGGGGGTGTGGCTACACGAGGGCTGATGTAGATGTGGGGGGGTGTGGCTACACGAGGGTTGATGTAGATGTGTGGGGGTGTGGCTACACGAGGGTTGATGTAGATTTGTGGGGGTGTGGCTACAGGAGGTGTTTCAGGCAGGTCTGGCTGAGCATTCGCTTTTACATAGAATTCATCTTTTGTTCTGACACTTTCATTTTTGGCATTTTACGTGTCTAATACATACATGAGCAACTTATAACACACCAAAGACACTGAAAAACACGTATTCACACCATATGACCCCTTTAAACCTAGGTTTATTCACACTGGTGACTTTGCTTGCCTCTGAATGATGTTGATGTGTGTCAAACAAGTAATTTATCCTCAATTAAATCAAATAATGAAACTAAGGGAGTGTTTTCACGCAAAACGTTCAGTGCAGTTGAGTGTAATGTAAATTGGAGATGAATAAAGTGTCTTCCATCGTCTGAAGGAATAATTCTAAGATTCAGGTGAAAATGTGAATCAGGGTCTCTGGTCACATTTACTGGAGTTTAATACTGTGTGTATTTATATTCTGAAAACTTCAAGTGTATTTTTGTGTTTGGAAATAAAAGAAAAAAGCCTCTACGGAATTGGATTCGACTCATGATTTATGGTTTATTAACAGCATGAAAAACTTCAATAAAGTGTCAACTCAATCTATAACTCATGATCATGAAATAACATAATTGATGACGTGCTCAAGTTCAGAATATAGATGTTTGTGAGGATCAAACAACAAACCGAGCGTAGTGATGAATATATGATGCTGAGGGCTGTTGTACGCTAATTGGTTGAGCCGGTTCAGCACGCGTGTGATTGGTTGAGCAGGTTCAGCACGCGGGTGTATGATTGGTTCAGATGAAGCAGGAAGTGAAGAGCAGCAACTGAAGGAACAAACGCACACAATCTTCGACGCGTTTCTCGGATTGTGTATCTGCTGCAGGTACGTGACAACATTTATACGCATAAAACGCATTTATGCCATTAAAACACATGTTATTGCTGCGGATGCGCGCGTCTGGTCTTTATATTAGTCGCTCTTTTAAAGCGCGCACGCGTGTGTTGTTTGGCCACTATCGGAGGCGGTTTTTAACTACGTCGTGATGACTCGATAGTGTTTAACAACAGTTGTCACAGTGAGTGAATGTTTGTGTTTTTAACGGCGTGTAAAACAATTTACCAAAGAAAAGGGAAAAGCTCGACGATGTGCCAAACTAATAACCGATAAATACACACACACACCTGAGATCAGACATTAAACAACAAGTGCTGTCATGATGTGAAGAAGATCAGTAAAACACTCACTGACACAAGAATCTCAAGTGTTTCTCCTCATTGTTTTCATTAATATCCCTGCGCATTCAAATATAACCAGTTCATATTTCATGTCATTTCTGAATACAGTATGAGGAGCTCATGACGTGTAATAATGATGTATTCAGGAGGATCTTCACAAGTGCTAATACACGTTAACTGGTGAAGAATACAGTATAGGTCACTCTCAGGATGCAGCTGTCCATTATTTTAGTCATTGATTATTCTACAGATTTTCCATTGATTAATCGAGTATTCGGATAATAAGTATGTTTTCTTTATTAAAGAGCAATACTAAATATACAAGAGAACTAACTTCAGCTTATGCATGATGCATTTAGTTGATCTAAATCAGTTTTAGATTCTTTTTTTCTATTAAATAGTAATATATTTGTCCACTTAAAAATACAGAGTTAACCAGACTTATTTTGTCAGGTTGTGTGTATTTTTAGGGCAGTTAGTCTGTTTCTTCACTGAAACAATAAAATGTTCGTGAAATAAACTCTCAGAGTAACTCTAGAGATGAAGTTCATGTCCTCACACAGCGCAGACGCAGACACGTTCATGAGCGTCACGCGTGTAACACGTTAAACTGTGCAGTTCATTCACTCAGACACGCAGAACAGACAGATGACCTGTGTGTAAATAACAGGACTCGGCATCCACTAGTCCGCATCTAGTATGATGGACTCAATGCAGCCAGAAAACAAGTTTCACTCGCAAAATAGATTATTACTAAGTAAAATAGCAGTTCACCATTTCAATAAGCTATCAGTTATTTATCAGCATGAGACATACGTGTGAGCAGACTGAAATGTGTGTGTCTCACAGTGAATGCTTGAGACCTGAGAGCCCTGCAACATGTACAGAGTTGAGAGGGCTGTGCGTCAGTAATAATGGTCCGTGGGGAAACGCAGTGCTCTGTGTGTACTGTAGTTTAATAGATAAAACAAAGCTACAAGGCAAAAAGTATTGGAGTTATTGGAGGAATCAATTCAGCCCTAGTGCACTCTAAACGTGATGTTTGTATTTCCTTCATGACCAGTGAATGGATAATAAAGAATTTCTCATCATACAGATTCTCCACAATCGCAAAACAGTTTCTAGATCTGAATGACTACTACATGTCCTTAGGGAAAGATGTCTGATTTCAGAAATACAGGTGATGATAGATTTACTGTTATGGTGGAATCTGGTGTGAATATTGAGCTGTTGTGTCCCAGCATTCATAGATTTGAGATTGCTGTTCTTAAGGGATTTTTTTACACTGTTATCAGAAGTCTTTTGGTTTTGTGTGAAATGTCATCATATTTTCTCTTCTGTAGGTCTTCTCAGGGATCATGTGATGACCCACGCTCGGAGAAGACATTCCCCAGGCCAGCATCACGTTGAGAGTCGGGACCATGTAGAGGGCTGGACACATGTTGACACTGTGGGCGGATCCAGGCCAGCACCATCGATGCGAGCGGGTAAGGCAAAGAAGGACGTGATGAAAAAAATCAAGGCCAAGGTTCTGGAGCAAACTGAGACGTGGATGCAGAATAATGGCAGGAGTCAAGATTCGCACAAACTGAATAAGAGTAAAAAAGATGTGACCAAAAGAATGAAATGCAAAACTTCGAGGAGACAGCGGGCCGAGCAGAGCCGTAAGCTCTACCCCTTGCGTGGACGCAGCGGACCGGAGAGTGAAGCCTTGAGTTGTCATGTCCTGCTCTCTCGTCTGGATGTCCTGGAGGAATGTGAGGTGAATACAGACACAGGTTTACATGACAAAACCATTCTGAAGTCCACAGAGAAAACCGTAGAGAACCGAGAAACACCTAAAACCAAAACACATAAAGCGTTCGCTCGGGAACCACGGAAACGGCGACTTGCTTCTCTGAATGCCGAGGCCGTCAACAGTCTGCTGCTGGAGAAACCCCAGGGACCGTCTGGTGCCAAACTTTCTAAGAAACGCAGGGATGGTGCCATCGCTCCAGAGCCAACCAGAACTCGGCCCAACTCAAACCAGAGCTCTGAGACGTGCGAGAAAGCCACGACACAAGAGAAGAACGTGAGTGAAGTGAATGTGTTCGCTCCTACGCCCAGACGTGTGGCTGGACTGAACGCCGCCGCTCTGATGAAGCTCACCAGCTCGACTACTGCACACAAACACAGAATTAAATCAGACAGAAAGGGCACGTGTCTTTCAGGAAAAGAGGATGTGCACAGAAAGACTAAAGGGCCGAAGTCTAAGAAACAAAGCAGGAGGGAATCTGGAGTGAGAGATGTCTGTGAGGTTTGTAAAAGCAGGAGCTTTGAGTGGAAGCAGAAGCTTGAAGACTCTCCAGAAACCAAACCAGTGTATCACTCCTGTGGCATGCTGGGATATCCCCTGAACATTGTGAAAGAGGGGCAGGTGGAACCTGACGTGAGTTCATATTACTGCTGTCCTTCAGAAGGCTCTGTTGAGTATTGTCACAGACTGGCACTGTTCCTCAGACAGAAGGAGAATGCCAAACGTGAATGTCTGATTCCTCTCAGCGCTCACCCGTGTCTGTGTGCCGATCCGTGTTACTCGGGTTATTACGTCCACATCGCTCATGCAGCTCCAGCTGCAGGGACTCTGAGCTTCTGTCCACGAGCAGAGCTGCTGTCTTCCTCACATTCTCTCTTGTGTAATTCACCGTGTTTTCACGAGACGTTCATCGACAGAAGATCATGCTCGTACTCCAGCAGCTGCTCACGCTGTACACGTCCAATCAAAACAGGTAAAAACAAGCACACCTACATCGGGAGCTCTTTATCATGTACACTAGTGGTCAACGGTCATATTTGTACAATATTTGCTTTTAATGACACGTATGCCCGGTTTCACAGATTAGTCCCAGACTAAAATGAAAATGTGAATATTATTGTTTGCTTTAGATGAAATTCAATGTGTAAACATGATTTGAGGTTAATAACGCTGTATTTTACAAACACTGTGCATGTCTTGCTCCGTCTCTGAAACACGCTGATCTATTACAAAGCTCATCGCACTGAAAAGCGAGGTGTGCTGTGATTGGCCAGTTAACCAGTGTGTAGTGATTGATGGAATACTGCACGGAAATGTAACGCCTCCTACCATATTCGTACATCAGGTTCCAAAACTACTTACAGGTGATAAAATGGCATCGATCCTTCCTTGTCAATTCGAGCCCGAATCTGATCCAGAAAATCAGGTGTAATTGACTACAAACAAACAACCATATACATCATACAGAGTTTGTGTGAGATAGAAACAAGCTGGCATTACATCAGGGATTGATAACATAATAAATAACACGAGTGCTTCAGCCCTTCTTGATCAACCAGTGTTACGTCATGTCTCGTCGCGACTCAACTAAGACAATAAACCCCATTATTAACACCACATTTGTTGCTTCTAGTTGGAACATAATTACTGATTATTAGGTCTTATGTTGTCTTTTTTCCATGTTGCGCACATTTGCAGATCACACAAAGAAACAACAACATCAAACTCAACTTGCGTCTTCAGTCCTTGCAGAGTTTTAACTGTTGGAATTGCCCCACTTTTTAACAAAAGCTTCCGCGCATAGCCGATCTTGATCTCTCCCAGGTTTGTGAAGCAATCATCTGTGAAATGCGCTGCACATACTTGAATATTCGGACTGTACTTTTCTGGAACCGTATTGTACATAAAATGTAACCATTTGTTTTTAGTTGCCTCGTCCTTTGGAAGAGCAAACAAAGAGGCAACCTGTGAGGTTCCCACACTTAACTTTAGCTATTTTACGTGACTAATACACATGAGCAACTTATAACACACCAAAGACATAGAAAAACACGTATTTCTGGCGATTCACCCCTTTAAAAATTTAACTGTGCCTAGTCCTGGCATAAGCTAAGCTGTGTCTGTGAAACTGGGCCTAAAGGTTCAGATAAACCAACAAAATATCAGCGGGAGTTTTATTCCAATAATATACATGATCAATGTACAGAAAAACTAAAAACAGATGTTTTAATTTCTACAGCAGTCATTCTCCTGATTCTTGACTAAACTTTACTCATGTGTTGTGTTGTCTTTCAAACCTTCTTATATTCTCATAGCTGAGCTTTAGTTTACACTCTAAACACAACTACACAACACGCACAGAAAAATCCATAAAACATCTGTAGTAGTAGTCAAGATGTCATTTCTGGACACTACTGTAGTGACTCAATGAATCACACAACTTGTTTATATCAGTCACAGGTGACTTGGCGCACAAATCATGACCAGAATCTGTTATGCATCATCCTGAAGTTTTACTCATTCATTCATCCATTTGTGTGCAGCCGAAATGATGTTTAATTAACAAAGTTCGGTAGGAGATGGAGCAGATAATCTGATTTGCTATCAGCAATCACTGCATCTACCCTATCAGCTCAAGCTCTCCCATAAATAGACAATGTTGTCTTACCTGCGTTATCTCTACACGTTTTAAGCATGTCAGAGACCTTAAACGACAGCTCCACTGCCCAGGATCTCCTGACGCCTTTGAGCGTGTATCAGCACTCCAACACTGGCCTGGATACACCAACCAAGCCCGCCTCAAGGCTGTCAGCTAGTGTGAGGTTGCCTCCGCTAGCAGCCGCCATTCCCCCTCTCTGTCCCACAGGCATGCGCGCACTTCTTGACAGTCCCCCCCGGAGGTATGCGTTACCCGGCTGCTGTCCCACGTTAATTGCACCTTTGGGGTGCACTCTGATTTCAGGCCAGTTCCAAGCTCAGGGCCCGCCCCTGGACAGTACACAAAATATGCATACCTTTCTACACTTGCTATATTGTTTGATACCCGCATAGGCGAACTAATGAAATTGTTTAATTAACAAAGTTTGTGAGGAGATTGAGCAGATAATAATCCTGGCTGATCCGCTATCAGCAATCACTGCATCTACCCTATCAGCTCAATCAAGCTCTCCCATACATGGACAAAGCTGTCTTACCTGTGTTAACTCTACACGTTTTAAGCATGTCAGAGATCCCAACCTCCTTCTTTAACGACAGCCACAACGCCCAGGATCTCCCGGTGCCTTCGATCACGTATCAGCACTCCAGCCCCGGCCTGGATACAGCAACTGAGCCGCTCTGCCGCAAGGCTGCCAGCCTCGAAGCACTGAGGCACATCATCACCTCGTCCCGCCAGACACCCACCCCTTCTCCAGTGTCCTCATAGGCTTCAGTACTCCCCACCACCCCAGCCATCAAGAAGTGGACCGTCCTGGGCCTACAGCAGGCCCTCACCAACCGGGACGTCCAATTTAACCGGCGGCTGAACAAAGCATATCTATACAGTCTCTATGCTTTGCTTCAGTCCGAAGCTCCTCCATCTAAGGTCTTCTCTGCAGCCGAAAGTCACTGACAAGCCGGGCCAAGCAAACGGCTCTCCATACTCACAGCCTAGGCAAACCACCACGGGAGCTTGACAAGGCCCCCCATCTTCAGGATGTCGCCACAGGCCCTCAATCAGCGTGAGCTTGCATCCGCACCCCTTCCCCTCTACATTCCTCGGCCCAAGCACATGGCCGCCATTGATCACTGACATGAGGCTGCCTCTGCTAGCGACACAGGCCCTGGCTTCCGGCCTACCTTCCCTCTCTCTGGCCCCTAGCCTGGAAGCTGCCGCCAGCGTTGAGGTTGGCCCAGCTAGCAGCACCAGTGGCCATTATTCCCTCTCCCTCAGGCCTGCCCTCACTTCTCATTGGGTTCCGCAGCAACAGGAGGCATGCTTCGCCTGGCTGCTGTCCCGTGTTAATAGCGCCTTTGGGGTTCGAGCCTGTGGCCCGCCCCCTGGACAGCACGCCAAATATGCATACCTTTCTACCCCTACTCTATTGGTATTATCCCCACAGGTGAACTCATGTTTTATTCACAAAGTTTGGTAGGAGATAGAGCAGATAATCTGATCGGCTGTTCTGCTATCAGCAATCTGTGCATCTACCCTATCAGCTCAAGCAAGCTCTCCCATACATGGACAAAGCTGTCTTACCTGTGTTATGTCTACAAGTTTTAAGCATCTCTCCACCAGCTCGGCTCCTCTCCTCGAGCCCACTTTCTCCTGCAGGCCCCCGGGGGGTGTGCTCTGGGTTTGGGACGCTCCCTGGACAGCAAGCCAAATACGGATACCTTTATACCACTGCTCTATTGTTATTATCTGCATAGGCAAACTCGTGAATGCAGAAATATTGTTTGTTGGAAAGTTTGAAGTGAATCGTTCGTGTAGCTCAGTATTATTGTGTCACAGCTCTGATTTCCAGCAACATAGATGATAATAAAGTGATGTTGGATAAATTAAATGCCTGGAGGTGAATCCATTCTCAAGCTGCTCCAGCTGGTGCCATTAACACCGCTAGCAGCCCCGTTAGCTTGAGCATCCGTGAGTATGCCATGAATGAAATGCATGGAGGTGAATATCACAGTGTTTGTTTTTCAGAAGATTTGCCGTCATCTCAAGAGGAACAGAGTCGATCTACAGCCGTGTCTTCAGCTCATCTCGGAGTAAACTCTGCCCCGCGTCTCATATCCACGCCGTCAGAATGCAGACACACATTGAAACGATGCCCTCAAAACACCAAAGCACCAAACAAATCACTCGCTATGACCCAGACCAGATTATCCCAAAAACATCCCACAGCCGGTAGCAAACAGAAGAAAGTCGACCAGCAGCAGGTGACAAACGGCTGGCGGCCTGTCGGAGAGTCCACAGAAAAGGAAGTCTTCATTGCTGTGAGTTCACAGGAATCGCTCATAAAGACCTTCAGTCTGACATGTTTTAGAGGAGTGTTGGACCTGTGTTACATTCAATATTTATTTAAGCTCTGTCTGCCCTTAGGGGCAGGAATGGCGTTTACTTTTGTTTGATTGATCAGATTCCTTACAGCTGTGGACCCTTTAGTGTGTGTTTAAAGGAAGGTGCTTCGCCACACTCTGAGGGCGAGACTGGTGCGATCGTCCGGGCATAGCTGTGCTCACTTGTGTCTTTTGTAACCTGATTAATTTCTTTCCACACCATGTTTGTTTATAGCTTAACTTATTTAAATAAAAACCCCTATAGAGTGTGTTATCTCTCTCCTTGTGTTGTGGCTGTAACCGCCTGTAATGATGTTGATTTGACAGGGTGACGATGAGACGGTTCTGCGTCAGTGTTATGAAGGAGTTGAACGGAATGGAGAAGTGATCCGGGTTCGAGACACTGTGCTCTTACGATCTGGACCCCGAAAGAAATCGCTGCCATACGTGGCCAAGATTTCATGTCTGTGGGTGGAGCCCAGAACAGGTGACGCACATAACTCATCTCGATTCAGGTGTTCAATGATTCATGACTTTATATGTGTGCTGTGCTGACTCTGGTGTGTTGTAGGAGAGCTGATGATGAGTCTCTTCTGGTATTATCGACCTGAACACACTCAAGGAGGCAGAGATCCCAGCATGCACTGTGAGGTGAAGTACTGCAGCGTCATTTGCTCATGTAGTTTAGTCATCGTCTGTTTAAAATGGAACATCATTTTCTTGATGATTTTAAGTGACTGAAGAGAAAAATCTTTTCATTTAACCATGATCACAGGACTCTTGAGCTCTTAATAAAATAATGTCAGTGTCTGTATGTGTGCTGTTGTTGTTATCATGTAGACTGTTATTGTGTGTTAAACGCACACTAGAATCCTCCAGCAGGAAGTGCACACACAGTGACGTCCTGATGGGAAACCTTTATTTTCAGAATGAAATATTTGCCTCTCGACACCAGGATGAGAACAGTGTGGCCTGTATCGAGGACAGATGTTATGTTCTGCCTTTAGCACAATACTGCAGGTGAGATCCATTTCTCCTCCGGTGATGTCATCATGCACATTGTTGTGTTATTATAATAATAATTATCATGTTATTTCCAGATTTTGTGCCTTGGTGAAGCGGCGGTCAGAGGGCGTGTCCGGTGGCGTCCCGATGGTACCCGACCCCTCTGATAGCCTCACCCCAACTCACCGCCTCGTGCCCTATGACGTAGATCCAGATCTAGTGTACCTGTGCCGTCACGTCTATGACTTCAGACACGGACGCATCTTAAAGAACCTGCAGTGAAGTGTGTAGCTGCTGTGGAAACAGAGACGTCCGGACGGGCCTCCGCTCACATGACACGCTAAAGATGCAGCGTATCGGCCGGCTGAAGGTTTGACCGTATCTGATTCATTCTGTCATGTACATTGGGAAGAACCAGACATACTTTGGACATTTACGGTCATTCAATGTAGAAATGAGGTTAAGAGGCTTGTGGTTGTAGATATTTTGCTGTTGGATGATGAATGATCATTTTAACACTTTTGGAAATGAGTCCATAAGCTCAACAAGATCCAGAGCCAAAGTTTCACACCAGTGAGTTCACATGAGTGTGTTTTTTATTTTCTCATCCGCATGTAGATGATGAGCTGACAACGTAAGCCGAGAGCATGAGCTGAAGTTCCCTGTAGTTTAGTATTGTTAGTTCTGGTCTGACCCTAAAGATCATTCCTTCATCATTTACATCATCGCTTCTCATTCTGAGAGATCTCTAAGCCTAGTGATGGGCCTTTAGATGGAGACCGTCATGTTAACGTCTACAACAAACTTCTAGCTATCAGTTGAACATAAATCGTGTTGAAGACTTTTATGGTTTGTGTATGTTATGTGAATAATTTCATTCAGCGCTTCTCAACAGGACACACACACACACACAGCTGAAAAACACAAATACTGAGACATAACATACACTTTGGATCTCTGACAGAATTATTATAAGGATGCACTCATTAAGCTTTTGTGTATTTGTTTTTTTGTACATTTCCTTGCACAAGAATTGCACAAAACTTGTTTAAGTAGAATTTCCTTCCATTTCACGACACACAACCATCACCAGGCAAAACTTTAACCATGCAGCTGTAGTTTAATAAGACATTTCTTTGCAGTTATCGTCTTTTCATCATGCTGTTCATTCACTGGTGTCAGGATTTGTTAAGCTTATGTCATTGTTCCAGTGCTTACATTTAATGTATGATATGATATATGAATGATGTTTAATATGTGTGCAGAATAACCTTCAGACTTACAGAATGGACAGAAATCAATACTGATCGGATGTACATTTCTGTAATTGTTGTGAAACTTTTGCCTTCTGCTTTTCATTTCTTCTTTATTTCTGAACAAAAAAGATATTTTATTATGGCTCTTTCTAAATCTGGAAAATGCAGTTATATATTTGTAGGACTATTTTTGAGACCAGAAGCTATTTAATGTGATGTCATTTTGATTTGGACTAAAGTGCTGAATTTGACTGCTTGTATTTTACGACACTATTAGATTATGTTTGTGTTTTTAGAAGAAAAAATATGTTTTACGGGAGCTTCTAAAGCCTTGCACAGTGCATTTATAATCCTTTTGTATTTATAGAAATTATTTAAAATGGATTAAATATTAAAGTAGATATATATATATATATATACATACATTTCAAGCTCTCTTAGGTAAACACAATGTATTGAAGTCCTGTGCAATGTGGTGGTAAATGCTATTATGTGACGATTGTTCTGAAATGATTTAATGAAGTCCATGTTCTAATTTGAAATGAAGTCTTGAGTTGATGTCGCAGGGACCAAGGTCTCGTATCATGTTTCTGTGGAATGATAAAGCCGTTCATGTAGTGTGTGTTCATATGATGACTACATTCACACACATGTCTGTCAGGTAAACAGGTAAAGGATTCTACATTCACACTGAGCCTTTTACTTCATTATTTCTCTGTATATGGATTTTGAGTTTGTAATGCGTTTTCTCTTTCAGAATGCAGCTGTGACGCTTTCTGCTGTTCAGATTTGACTCTATTTTAATGGCTTCATTCCTATAGACAATACAGTTTAATGACAGAACATTTCAGTGATGATGAAAACTTTCAAAAGTGTGTGTTGGTCTGTTCTTGACAATTGTATCAGAATGTGAAGATCTGGAGTATTTTGAGTTTTTGTCCCATGAATTCATGTGAAGATATGACCGTTTATACTGACCAATCAGAAATGAGCTCTTGCTTTGGATGCCCCAGTTCTGACCAACACTATGCACTTTGTTTAATTTAGTGCTTCTATATTGAAGAGATTGAAATGAGTATATGAACAGATTCTTTTTCAAATAACGTGCGTTAAATGTTCAATGTATTTTTTTCATCCCTGCTGATTATTGTTCAATGAAAAAGTATTTATAAAATCCTTTGTGGGAAAACAGTGAGATCTGTTTGTGTTGTTTTTCCCTACACAATGTATTAAGACTGTAAAGCCATGAGAGGATGTCTGCTGACACCAGCTTTACACATTCATCACAGAAAAACATCAAACATCGATTTACAACATATAGATAATTTCACTATCAGTTAAACCGTTAAGTGGACAGTTAACAGACAATCGATTAACAAATAAACGGATCATCTCACTATTAATTTGACAGTTAAATGCATATCATGGTGCAATAATGTGCGGTAAACAGAGACATGACTGAGTACAAGTAACCGTATGAACATTATAGTGTCAAGTAACAAACAAAGAATAATAAGTACAACACAGGAGTAAACATATGTGGATGTGAATGAAACCACAGACACGGCACCTTTACAACACTTCAAGCAATGTGTTTAAAGTAGATAGTTTCTTCTAAAGACATGTTTCTGTTAATAATAATAATAACAATTGTAATCGCTGAAATAAAAGTGATCTGTCAGATAAGCTATTTATAAACAACCTGAAGCTTTAAAACGTCTCCGTGGCTCTGAGAGTGTGTGGCGATGAGAAAAACTCACACTGATTTACAGTAAAAGGTCAACTGGTGTCGGTCTTTATATCTTTACAGAGAAGTTACAGTAAGGTGAATTTTGCAGTTTGTTGCAGAATTCTTTGAACCTCACATCAATGCAAAGCAGCTGAGACGCTTAGCCTACAGAGCTTTAATCTGTCATGACATCATCCTTCTGTGTTGAGACGGATTATCTGAGAGGAGGAGCTCACGTCTCATCTAAATCCAACAGAACAGAATTGAACGCTTCTTTTCAATGTCTGATGTTAAACTGAATGAAGTGATGGAGAGTTGTGCTGAATGTGAAGATGCTCTTCTGCCTCCTGACGCTGACTTCAGCATGGGTTAGTCAACTACATCAACACTTTATTATTATTATTATCATTTGTCTTTAAGTGCATGACGTGCAGATTCTAAACATTTGTGTTCATGAAGCATCATTAAATCACATCATTGTTTTCATATTTTGACTTATGAATGTTTGTTGTTGTTAACGTGTTTCTCTTCTGTTGACACACATGTGAGTGTTATTGTTTCTGAAGGGATCTGTGTGTGTTAAATCTTCTCCTGCAGTGAGATTACAGTCTGATATAATCCACACCTCCATATGGACACTGAAGCTGATGTTTGCTGAAGCCACAAAAACACTTTCATCATTATTAATGTCTGTGCAAACGTCTCATTCCCTTGTTTTCTTGTGTCATGTTTGATCTTCTGGTCAACTGCTAAATAACGATAAGAAGTCCTTTAATAACACAAAGCTTTAAGATCTCTTTTATACCTCCTGGAGAGATAAGAGCATTTTCCGCTTTTAGCCTCCTGCACGGAAATCTCATCTTGAGCTCTTGTGTGTCTGAGTGAATGAATGGTATGGAGGTGATAACTGAGAGTTTTGTCTTGTGATTCTGTGCTGCAGGTTTTGATGATAAATGTTGTTTGTGTCTGTCAGATGATCAGTGTTCTCATCACAGTGGGATGGAAGTGACGGATCGTCTGATGTATTTAGAGCAGCGTGTTCAGATGCAGGAGGATGAGATTCAGCTGTTGAAGATGACCTTGGCTGATGTGCTCAAGAGGCTCAACATCTCTGAAGAACAAACTGCATCTCTCATTAAAAGACCTCCAGCTAAAGGTCTAACACACACACACATGCTTTATAATCACACAAACTCAGTATTTGCACTTGACACAGAGGCAACAAAATGTTTTCAATGTTTTTGTGAATTAACAGATTTAATAAACTACTGAACATCCTTCACATCATCATGTTCAAATGACCTGAAGCCTTATGTCTTATGTTTTGCTCTGTTTGCTGTTGAAGCAGCACGGCCTGCATCTATGATCGTGACCTCTAGAGCATCAAGCAGCACGAGCACCTCACTATTGAAGAAGAGCTCAACACTGCCCGCCTCGCCCTCCTCCAGAAACTACAGCCCCTCACCAGCCAGCAAGAGGTTCATATGAAATCTGAGGAAGATGTTCGTGTTCTGTGACGGCTCCATCTGATCTCTGTGTGATTGTTCTGCAGAACTCCTGCTGGAAATGTAAAAGAATGTCTGAGTGCATCAGTGAGCAGTAAACCTCAAACCTGCATCAAACTGCTGGAGAGGTAAGTGGAGATCTTGAGACTTCCTTCAGTGCTGTAATAAATCAGTTCTGTCTCTCTAAAGCTCTACTCTTCCCCTGCAGCAAACCCAAGGAAAGCAGTTCAGCTCTAACAGGTAAGAACTGCTCTCAGAAATCACACAATGGGTTTACAGTGATAATGGTGTACACTGTTGAGAGCGTAGAGCGGTAAGGGCATTCGGCATTGGTGTTGTATAGCAATGAAAACGGACAACAGTGGGGAAATTAGGGTGTTCACTTTACAGGAATGAGGGCGTTCACTGATGAGGGCATACAACAGTGAGAGTGTACAATGATGAGGCCGTTAAGCAATGAAGGCATACAACAGTGAGGGAGTACAGTGATGAGGGCGTACTGTGATTGTGTGTACAGTGATGAGGGCGTACTGTGATTGTGTGTACAGTGATGAGAGTGTACAGGTTTGAGGGCTTAAAACAGTGAGGGCATACAGTGATGAGGGTGTACAGTGATTGTGTGTACAGTGATGAGGATGTATAGTGATGAGGGCGTACATTGATGAGGGCGTACAGTGGTGAGGGCGTTGAGTGATGAAGATGTACAGTGATTGTGTGTACAGTGATGAGGATGTACAGTGATGAGGATGTACTGTGATTGTGTGTACAGTGATTGTGTGTACAGTGATGAGGATGTACAGTGATTGTGTGTACAGTGATGAGGGCGTACAGTGATGAGGATGTACAGTGATGAGGGCATACAGTGATGAGGATGTACAGTGATGAGGATGTACAGTGATGAGGGCAACCAGTGATTGTGTGTACAGTGATGAGGATGTACAGTGATTGTGTGTACAGTGATGAGGGCGTACAGTGATGAGGATGTACAGTAATGAGGATGTACAGTGATGAGGATGTACAGTGATGAGGATGTACAGTGATGAGGGCATACTTTGATTGTGTGTACAGTGATGAGGGCAACCAGTGATTGTGTGTACAGTGATGATGATGTACAGTGATTGTGTGTACAGTGATGAGGGCGTACAGTGATGAGGATGTACAGTGATGAGGATGTACAGTGATGAGGGCATACTTTGATTGTGTGTACAGTGATGAGGATGTACAGTGATGAGGATGTACAGTGATGAGGGCATACTTTGATTGTGTGTACAGTGATGAGGGCAACCAGTGATTGTGTGTACAGTGATGAGGATGTACAGTGATTGTGTGTACAGTGATGAGGATGTACAGTGATGAGGGCGTACAGTGATGAGGATGTACAGTGATTGCGTGTACTGTGATTGTGTGTACAGTGATGAGGATGTACAGTGATGAGGATGTACAGTGATTGTGTGTACAGTGATTGTGTGTACACTGATGAGGGCGTACAGTGATGAGGATGTACAGTGATGAGGGCGTACAGTGATGAGGACGTACAGTGATGAGGATGTACAGTGATTGCGTGTACAGTGATTGTGTGTACAGTGATTGTGTGTACAGTGATGAGGATGTACAGTGATGATGATGTGCAGTGATGAGGGCGTACAGTGATGAGGGCGTACAGTGATGAGGATGTACAGTGATGAGGGATGTACAGTGATTGTGTGTACAGTGATGAGGACGTACAGTGATGAGGATGTACAGTGATTGCATGTACAGTGATTGTGTGTACAGTGATGAGGGCGTACAGTGATGAGAATGTACAGTGATGAGGATGTACAGTGATTGTGTGTACAGTGATGAGGGCATACAGTGATTGCGTGTACTGTGATTGTGTGTACAGTGATGAGGGCATACAGTCATTGTGTACTGTGATTGTGTGTACAGTGATGAGGGCGTACAGTGATGAGGATGTACAGTGATTGTGTGTACAGTGATTGTGTGTACAGTGATGAGGGCGTACAGTGATGAGGATGTACAGTGATGAGGATGTACAGTGATGAGGACGTACAGTGATGAGGATGTACAGTGATTGCGTGTACAGTGATTGTGTGTACAGTGATGAGGGCGTACAGTGATGAGGACGTACAGTGATGAGGATGTACAGTGATGAGGACGTACAGTGATGAGGATGTACAGTGATTGCGTGTACAGTGATTGTGTGTACAGTGATGAGGGCGTACAGTGATGAGGGCGTACAGTGATGAGGATGTACAGTGATGAGGGCGTACAGTGATGAGGATGTACAGTGATGAGGGCATACAGTGATGAGGATGTACAGTGATGAGGATGTACAGTGATGAGGGCAACCAGTGATTGTGTGTACAGTGATGAGGATGTACAGTGATTGTGTGTACAGTGATGAGGATGTACAGTGATTGTGTGTACAGTGATGAGGATGTACAGTGATTGTGTGTACAGTGATGATGATGTACAGTGATTGTGTGTACAGTGATGAGGATGTACAGTGATGAGGATGTACAGTGATGAGGGCGTACAGTGATGAGGATGTACAGTGATTGTGTGTACAGTGATGAGGATGTACAGTGATTGTGTGTACAGTGATGAGGATGTACAGTGATTGTGTGTACAGTGATGAGGATGTACAGTGATTGTGTGTACAGTGATGAGGATGTACAGTGATGAGGGCGTACAGTGATGAGGATGTACAGTGATTGTGTGTACAGTGATGATGATGTACAGTGATTGTGTGTACAGTGATGAGGATGTACAGTGATGAGGATGTACAGTGATGAGGGCGTACAGTGATGAGGATGTACAGTGATTGTGTGTACAGTGATGAGGATGTACAGTGATTGTGTGTACAGTGATGAGGATGTACAGTGATTGTGTGTACAGTGATGAGGATGTACAGTGATGAGGGCGTACAGTGATGAGGATGTACAGTGATTGTGTGTACAGTGATGATGATGTACAGTGATTGTGTGTACAGTGATGAGGATGTACAGTGATGAGGATGTACAGTGATGAGGGCATACAGTGATGAGGATGTACAGTGATGAGGATGTACAGTGATGAGGGCGTACAGTGATGAGGATGTACAGTGATTGTGTGTACAGTGATGAGGATGTACAGTGATTGTGTGTACAGTGATGAGGATGTACAGTGATTGTGTGTACAGTGATGAGGATGTACAGTGATTGTGTGTACAGTGATGAGGATGTACAGTGATTGTGTGTACAGTGATGAGGATGTACAGTGATGAGGGCATACATTGATTGTGTGTTCAGTAATGAGTGGTGTACAGTCTGATATTTGACCTGTGTTTTGACTTGCATAACCTTATATGTTTTGCTTAAAGTCAATATTTTCTTGTACAGCTGCTTTGTAACAATGAAAATTGTCAAAAGCGCTATATAAATAAAGCTGACTTGACTGACAGTGATGAGGTTGTACAGCAATGAGGGTTTACAGAGTTGAGGGGTTACAAACGTGAGGGTTTACAGAGTTGAGGGGTTACAAACGTGAGGCCATACAGGTATGAGGGCTTAAATCAGTCAGGGTGTACAGAGATGAGGGTGTGCAGCATTGAGGGTTTACAGCGATGATGGCGTGCAGAAATATATAAAGGGATTGCAATATTTTGTTCTAATCTTAAGGTTTATCTAAAGTCAATCAATAGTCATCTTTTGTCTTAACTGTATTGATGACATATCAGAAGCTCCTCTGTCTCAGTGTTTAAAGGAAATATATTTGATTATGTTTGTTAATACTAATGCATTTTTTGCTTGTATTCTTTAGGCTCTAGGCGTGTGACTCAATGCAAAGGTAGGTCTCGCCCCAGATCACTTATTTTGTGGTTTTACCTAAAGAGCAGAAGAACCCAAGAAGTCTCAATAACTAAAGAAACCTCAGTTCAGCTCTGAAACATCATCAATGTACATTTATTCATTGATCAAAGAGAGCACTTAACATTCATGTCAATGAAAGTCAATTATAAACACAATATACAGATCT